>NW_026592548.1:13207993-13299983 GCF_907164565.1 Psammomys obesus
AACATGGTTGAGCAAATGTCCTTTTTGTGTACTTGAGCCTCTTTTGGATATATGCCTAGGAGCGGTATGACTAGATCTTGAGGAAGCGCTATTCCTAGTTGTCTGAGAAAGCTCCAGATTGATTTCCAGAGTGGGTGTACAAGTTTACATTCCCACCAGCAGTGGAGGAGGGTTCCCCTTTCTCCACAACCTCTTCAGCATGTGTTGTCACTTGAGTTTTTGATCTTGGCCATTCTGATGGGTGTAAGGTGAAATCTCAGGGTTGTTTTGATTTGCATTTCCCTAATGGCTAATGAGGTTGAACATTTCTTTAAGTGCTTCTCTGCCATTTGATATTCCTCTACAGAGAGTTCTCTGTTTATCTCTGTTCCCCATTTTTTAAGTGGATTACTTGGTTTGCTGCTTTTCAGCTTGTTTAGTTCTTTGTATATACTGGATATGAGTCCTCTGTCAGATAAAGGGTTGTTGAAGATTCTTTCCCAATCTGTAGGCAGTCACTTTGTTTTGATGACAATGTCTTTTGCTTTACAGAAGCTTTTCAGTTTCTAATTTTACAATAATCAACTATTTAGATCAAAGTTACCTGAGTAAACTGTTAGCAAATGCATCAATCTACTCCCTGAATTTCACCTGTGGTTTCAATTAATACTACAGTGTACATATGAAACAGGACATGGCACAGATACAAATCTAAGATTGTGACCTCTTTGTTTAAGTTTTAAATATGGCAGGTGCTTGTGTCTGTGTGCTCTCGCTAGAAGCTCCATCTTTGTTTTGAATTTGGTCCTTTTAGTTTTCCCACCACAGAGTAACCTTGTCTTCTTCAAACTCTTGGAAAATAAATATATATAGTAGCATGTGACCCCAGGATAAGTAAGTATCAGATGAGCATGGAAATCTGATCTGAGAGACTCCAACTAATAGATAATCAGGTCTCCCCATACTTATCTGATTTTAGAGAAACAGAGAGAACAAACGCCACTAAATTAGCCTGCTTAAGTCAAATTCTGGACATAGCAAACATCATAGCAAGTCCAAGGTAATGAATAAATAAGGGAGGATATGGAACACAACTTTTCCACAAATAGAGGGTATATAAAAGAAGAGATGTGTCAAACCCCAAAAGGGTAAGGCTAAGGTCCTTGTTTTAAGTAGTGCCAATGGGAGTCAACATTCTGCTTCTGAATTCTTCAAAAATTGATGAAGCATTGTCTTCCTCTGTGGCCTGGTAAGGCTGCCTCCCCATCAGGGAAAAGTGATTGAAGAGTCAGCCATTGAGTTCATGTCAGAGACAGTCTTTGTTCCCATTGTTCGGGAACCCACTTGGAGACTGAGAAGCCAGTCCTGATACCTGATAGGCTAGGGTCAGAGGGAAGGGGAGGAAGACCTCCCCTATCAGTGGACTAGGGGAGAGTCATGGGAGGAGACAAGGAAGGGAGGGTAGGATTGGGAGGAGACAAGCTGGAATACAAAGTGAATTAACTGTAATTAATAAAAAAATAAATTCATTGAAAAACTTTATGAAGCCTTTTCCACTTGGAATGTGTTGATTAGATACTTTTTCTTTCAACTGATGTCTTAAGAACATGGGTTTTGTATTTTATGCTTATTAAGTAAACACATACATCTCAACATAAACCTTCCTATATCACAAAGAACCCCAGGCCTCACAGCATACATTTCTTTTATGCATTGCTTGCTGGGTGCAGATAGAAGCCTGTATGCAACTGCCTCTTGTGGTTTGTTTTCATCATAGCACCCAGGCCATTTACAATTTATTTGAATGTTAGCGATGATGCCCCAACTACTTCTATTCATGTGTCCAGTGTCTACAGTCAACTAATGTGACTTGGTGGTAAAGGGTTCACTGCCTCCTGCAATAGCAGGAGGTCACCCAGGGTAGCGACTGGTGCTTCTTTGGGTGCTGTGCTCTGGAAGCGGCTCCTTGATGCCACACTCATGGAGCCAGGATCTACTTCTGCAAACTCCTTCCTTTTGCAGTTTTGACTTGACCACATCTGAATAGAGCCTCTTTGGTGGCTCAGAAGGGTTCTCATGGTTTTTCTGCTTATAGAAGTATGAGTTCCCAAGTGAAGCAATAAAATAAAGTGCTCAAATTTGAATTTTAGTTAAACACCAATGAATAGTATTTTAGGATAAGTACCATTGCAGGACTGTTTGGATGAGCACGTATAGGATGTACTCAGTGTCATTGGATGTTTTGAACTTGGTTTCTAATATTAATGGACACGGAATTTGTTTATATCCTAAAAGAAAATCTTTTCTAAGCTAATCTATCAATAGTTTAAATCTATTGGATTCTATACCAAATGCTTCCTTTAGGTGTCTTTTCCGTGGAACATTTTATTCAACTGGAAAGACATAATTCCTTGTTAAGCACTTTATACTTTTAACAAGAGTTTTAACATTTCCCAACCTCCATTCTTAGGTTACTCCCTGTGTTTGTAATAGATGTAGGAGCTTTGTCAAAGTATACGTGCCCTTCTTGAGTGTCTCAGTGTCATACACGATTTGTTTTTTATTTGCAGACATGCCATTGGAGGTTTGTGCGTCACGGTTACATGAGGTTTTCCACTGCTTTTTGAACAGTTTCACGCATGCACATAATGTAATTTGGTCATTTTCTCCATCCTTAGCCCTCCCACTCACACTGAAACCTTCTTCGCAATACAGCCCTCTCTTATTTACATGCCTTTTGTTTGTTTTGTCCTCTTCTCTTCTCTCTCCTACATTCATTGAGTTTAACAAGGATTGCCTTATGCGCATGTAGGGAGAGTATTTACTGGTGCACAGGCAGCTCACCACTGGCTATACCACTGCAGAAGCTGAAAAGTTATATAAACCTGGATGCGTAGATCATGACTTATGTTTGTCACCACAATATTATGCAAAATATTTTTACTGCTACCATAAACTGCATGTATTCCAACCACCTCCCCCAGACAACAAAGGAAGTTGAGCTCCTAGTCCATTTGCTTCTCTGCCACTTGCATTATTTTCCTTGATACATGTTTGTTTTGTATGTAAGAACTTCTTTTCTCATTTCTACCCTAGGTGGTTTGTTTCCTTGTTGCTAATTCTTGGGTTCTTTCTACAAGGCAAATACAGATGTGGTTAAACATGTGCTTTACAAATAATTTCTCCCACCTTCTCTTAATGATAGATTCGGTAGAAGCCCTGCTTTTTATTTTCTTCTAAAATTCCAATTATAGCCTTTTGTGGATCCTGTATTAGTTTTTGAAGACTCATGAACAAAACATTTGCATATATTCTGTTTATCTTCTATGAGTTTTCCTCTTTGTATTTCATAATAGTGCTTGCTTTGGTAAAGTGTAATATTGGTGGATATAGGAACTTTTTATTAGGAATTTGGGTTTGTATAATTCAAAGACTGAAAGAAAAGAACTAACCAGATCTCTGGAGAATATTGAATACCTTCCAAAGTTAGTTCCTATGAAGTATCTTATAAAAAAAATGTATCTGATGCTTAAATTATTTGTAAGTTGGTCAAGTTTAATGTACATATTAAAAGCATTCTCAAACTGGGCATAGTGATGCATGCCTCTAATCCCAGCACTTGAGGAAATAGAGGCAGGCAGATCTCTGTGAGTTTGAGGCCAGCCTGGTCTATAAAGTGAGTCCAGGACAGCCAAGGCTATGTAGAAAAACCCTGTCTTGAAAAAAACATAAAACAAAACAAAAAATGTATTCTCAAATAGACCTCCCTATCAGTGGACTTGGGGAGGGGCATTTGTGAAAAAAGGGGAGGGAGGGTGGAACCAGGAGGGGAAGAGGGAGGGGCTTATGAAGGGATACAAAGTGAATAAAGTATAACTAATAAAATAAAATAAATATCATCCATACAACCAGGCAACATTTTCATAGTTATTTTTTATATTCTATTTTAAAATATGCTATTTTTTGTTTTTAAAACAATCATCATTAAGTGCCAGGCACCCTTGATCTGAGTTAAATTTCTAATTCTTGAGGCCCAAGGCCTCTGTCCTTTTTCCTCATCTTTTATTGTTTTCATGATGAGATGAATTAAAATTTTACTTGCTATGAACTTGCTGTTCCATTCTTGTTCCTGCTCATCTGTGCTGACAAGAGTTTACCGTGCTTGCGTCAGTCTTTGTGAGCCCTCAGTTGTGGGCAGCTGTGAGAAATGCTGATTATCTATTTGTAAACACCACCCCATGATACCTAAAACATTCCTGACAGCAACAGCAGTCTCCAGACTACTGAGTAACAAGCAGACCATAGTGTCCAGGATCTGGTATCACAGCAGTGAACACTATTATTTAGTTGTCTATTGTAAATTTATGAGTTGGTCATATTTTTAAAATGCATTTGTGTCCAACGTGAAAAAACTGATGTATATAGTGTGAATTTCATTGAGACAAATCAAATATACTCTATTATCAAGTTTGCTATTAGCCTCAGTTAGCTTTAAGAATAAACACAAAAATTGAATTGTAAATCTTTCCTATTGTTAAAAATATAAACAAATTTTCACAGTTGCTTATTTTCTGGATTTGATGATTGATAATTAGTAGTCATATATAAACAAGAGAGGATTTGAAACAAAGTAAAATTTATTGGACTAGTTACAAAAGAGAACCAATGAAAAGCAAGAGTTGATTTCTAGAAGACTAATAGGATGTTTGATTTGTGAATTATGAATTACCTGTATGTTCTATAGAATACAGTATGCAATATAAAAACGTATCACTATTGCCAGGCACAATGGCCCAAGCCTTTAATCCCAGCACTGAGGAGACAGAGTCAGGTAGCCCGTGTGTTCAAGGCCAGCCTGGTCTACAAAGAGTTTTCCAGGACAGAAGTTTTCCTCGGTACAAGAGCTACTACAGCTTTTGTAGTAAAAGACATACATAATTACTATAGTTTGGATCTATTTTTTTGCCCAGAAAGGTCTGTGTGTGTTAGAGGTTTGGTCCCAGAAGATGATGACTGCAGAGTTCTATGGAGGTGGGGTTGATCAGGTCTTTGTATTTTAGGAGTCCTGCCTCCAGCAAGGTAGGTAGACCCCGGTCTTCTTCTTCTTTTTAATCCTGTCATGTGAGCAGTTTTGCTCAGCCATTGACTCCCTCCATTGCCTTAAAAGCAATGGGTGGAGCTCATCACAGAGGGAAACCTACAAAGCAGGAAACAAAAATAACCCTTGTGTTCTATGCTAACGATCTCAAGTATTTGTTGTAGAGACAGGAAACCGAAACATTCCATGACTTTCATAATGTTGTGCCTTCTTTGGCAGCATAAACAGGAATGCTTATTGCTCACTATAAAATTTAGGTTTGCTACTCTCGAGGGTCTTCTCCTGTAAGGCAGCCCAAAGCATACTGAGGTGTCACCTGGCCCTCCTCGCCTCACCCTGTGGGAATGGAGGTTCGAGAACCAGAGCGTGTCCTGACAGTCTGCCGTTATTACTGCCATGGACAATAAAGGTCTTTTCACCACCTACCTTATCTTCTAGCAATACTCATAACGTGACTGCAAACTATCTTGTTAGCTTGAAAATAGAATAAACTCTTCAACTTTTCATAGACATTGACAGACACATATTTCAAAGTAGGACAAAGCTCCATAGCCAAACCACTGCCAGAAAGGGAAGAGATATCAGGCAGTGCAGTTCAAAGAAAAACTATCACACTCATTGGCTTACTGGATATTAGATAAACAATACAGGTGAATGAGGGGCATAGGTTGAAAGACTCAGAGCTGGATGGACAATTAGAGTATGACCGACTCAGTGCTCACTAGGTTTGCACAACACTCCTGGCACGCTACAGAAATTGTTCTATTTACCAAGAATCTACTATGTAGTGATGATGGTAACTCTAATTGTAAAGTGACATTTCAGTCGTTCAGAGTCACAGTTAGATGTGGAATAGGGACTTGAACACAACCTGGTGACTCCAGAGCGCCTGACTCCAGAGCTCAGACAGCAGACATACAAAAGGCCTTTACAGTCAAGTGGGGCATGCAGTTTGTGAATCGCAGTCAGGACCACGGATTTTATTCAAGCTAAATGGGTAGTCATCAAAAGGCAGGAAAAGGACGGCTAGTGAGAAACCTTAGGCTTTGGAAGAGGACACAATGGGGAGCAGACTGGGAACTATTTCAGGAGTCTAGGCCATGACTTATGATCACAAAGAAACAGAAAGACAAAGTTGGAAAGTTAGGATTTCTGACATGGTGTTCTTAGCCCTGAAGTTGGACTAAGAATCCTGGATTGTGAATTGTACATTCAGCTGGACTATTTTAAATGAACCCAATCTGCTAACAATCTGGAAATATCTGAGGTTAGCAATATGGGTGTTTTTTAGTCAATAGTGTGTGTACATAGACCTGTGTCCACTGTGTCCACATGAAAACTCTATAAAGTGTTACATAAGAACACTATGTGCAATTTAGTCCACGTTTCTTTGATGCAGAGTACTACAGGAGCGTGTAACACAAACCTCCTTAGGATGAAAACTCATGAGCTGTCACTTTATTTGTAAGCAATCCGCTTGATCTTGGACTATCGAGTATGTCCTGCCAGAGGCTGCATCTTACATAATACAATTTCACTGCTTGGATTTGGAATCGGGTACCTTTTTTTAAATTAACTTGAGACTCTCTCCTTAAGCTAGAGCTTGCACTGAATCTCTCTATATTTCCAGTTTTTAACAGCTAAAATATAAGCCATGAAAGAAGCAATCAGAGAGAACAGAAGCACCGTTTAAGCCTGGCCGGACTTTCTCTTATCCTCTGATAAAATGGCAGCAAATAAAAAGTTCTCTTGCATGGAGCTAGGATGCTGAGGTGCTCATTTGCACCACATTGAAATCCAGGAAAAGAATGCTCTACATCACACTGACAATTATGAGAGAACAGAAATAAAAATGATCTATTTAATCAATTAAAACTTTATTTAATTAATTTGTTTTAGTTAAATAACTGTTTAATTCATATATCCAATTAATATTTAATTTAATTAATATTTTATCTAATTAAAATATAATGATTTTAAAATATGTAACATAATTTTGTATCACCAGCCTTTAAGGAAGGTTACTCCATTTTACCAGTGCCTGAAAAGTGCTATGTGGGACATATCAGTATTTTTTTCTGTGTTATTTATATGTTTTATAAAAGCATCAGTACTGACTTATTCATTGTTGTGGAAACTTAGATTCCCACAGATACCATTTCTTCAACATTACTATGGTAAAACAAATTTTTAGCAAAATTAACTAATATCTGAAACTAAGTAATGAAGAAAAGTATATTAACAATAAACTTATGCAACAACATTGGCTAAAGTTATCCAGCCCATGATGTGTTACACAGGCATTACTCCAATTCTGCAACACCTTTACTATTATTCTTTATGACTTGCTGCTGTTGGTTTTCTTATTATATTTTAATTAAATTTAAATTTTAAACAGGATTTTTAAATTACAATATTTAAAGTTGTGTCAATAAACATGGCACTCTAAAAATAGTAGGTTAGGGCTGGAGAAATGGCTCAGTGGTTAAGAGTATAGTCTACTCTTGCAGAGGAAAAGAGTTTGGTCCTGGCCCTCCTGTTAATGTGGCTCCCTACTGGATGTGACTCTAGCACAAGGGGATTCAATGTAGTTTTTTTTTTTTTTTTTTTTTTTTTGCTATTTTGTGGGTTCTTTTTTTTCCCACCCTTTATCCCCCAGTTTCACCCTCTAACACTAGATGGGAAAGAAAGAAAGAAAGATACAGGGAGAAAGAGACATCCCTGCATCTCATTTCTGTTTCCAACCTTTGCTCCCACTTTCCAGCGCAGCCCCTTCAAAGGTTTCTCCCAACTGTTGAAAATTTGGCCCTCAGTTTCCCCAAAGTCTGCTTAAACTGTCTTTCTTCTAGTTTTCCCAATACTAGCAGCTCCAAACCATAACAACTGTTCTAGCCTACCAGGCTTCTCCTGGCTCAACGGTCTCCTAACAGTATCTTCTGCCTTGCTTTTTCACTCTGCTAGCGCAGTTCTGCACCAACTGCCTTCTCTTCTCACTGTCTCCCTCTCTCAGCCTCTGCTGGATTTTTATACCCTCTCCTATTCCCAGAAACCCAAGAGGCAGCCAACACTGAGGGTCATAGAAGTTCTAAGAACTCTTAAAGGGCCGGTTGAGTAGCCAGGCGCACAGGATACATCGTACTGCAATCCAATCATTATGGATTCTCTAGGCACCTGCACTCATGTGCATATATACATATATATACAGGATTTTAAAACCATGAAAATAAAGCTTAAAAGCTCTAGATGATTTTTTTTTAGAAAAATGACATTACCAAAGTTAAGAAAACATAAAAAGATTAGTATAAAATAAAATCTTCATGGGAGAAGTTCTACAATTGGAAAAAGAAAACCTAAAAGTAAAAACAAGGAGACAGTTAACCCTACAGCATTTCTGAGCTTTTATCACCAGTGTTACTGTTTTGAAATTAAAGCAGAGAACTAAGGAATACGGCAGGGTTTGTGACATCTCTGAAAGCAGCCAACTAGTGATACAGACACCATTGGAAAAGAAATTTAACAAATGTGAAGGTCAGTGCACAACCCAAAACAATTTTTTTTTTAATTTGACTGAATAATTACAATCTCTGGGCAGTTTGAACATAAGAAAACCATGATGTGAAAACTCTGTAACTGGGGAAGAAAGAAACCCATGACAGTGTCAAACAACTGCAGCCAAGTTGTTACATTGGTTGGATAGCTGTCCCCAAATCCTCACATTTCAATTTTCATTATCTGCTACTTTAGATAGAAAAATGTGGTTTTTTAAACAGATAAAGTCATGTGTTGAATGTTACTTTTTTAATTAAATTTTTATTTTTTATATTAATTATAGTTTATTTACTTTGTATCCCAGCTGTAGCCCTCTCCCTCATTCCATCCCAATCCCACCCTCCCTCATCTCCTCCTTGCCCCTCTCTAAATCCACTAATAGGGGAGCTCCTCCTCCCCTTCCATCTTACCCTAGCTTATCAGGTCTCACCAGGACAGGCTGCAATGTCCTCCTCTGTGGCCTAGCAAGGCTGCTCCTCCCACGGGGAGTGGGGAGGTCAAAGAGCCAGCCACTGAGTTCATGACAGAGACAGTCCTTCTTCCCATTACTAGGGAACCCACTTGGATACTGAGCTGCCATAGGCTATGTCCTAGGAGGGGTTCTAGGTTATATCCATGCATGGGTTCTGGTTGGTGAATGTTACTTTTAAATGATATCTTTTATATTCTATTTATTACTTTAATTTTTTTCTAAGATTCAGGAATATGTGAAATGGTATGAATGACAGTTTAAGGTACTTGTGTTTTTATAGTGGAATTCAGTATCTCAAACAACATATTTGAAATCTGGGATGAATTAAAAAGAATATATAAGTCTAATTCCTTCTACATGTTTATTCTATGTGTAAAACATACATAAGAAAAATTAAACACAGGTTATTGCAATAAAACATACCCAAATATAGATAGTGTTATAAGGAGGAGGGAGGAGTAAAAAGCAGAAATGCAGACACCAGAAGCAGCTTCAAACCTCTATTTCACATCAGTGGGGTTCATATTAAAATAAACCATAAGATGAAGATTGGTCAAAAATGGAAAAATCAGGAAAAACATGAGAGGGGATACTGGAAGAAGAAGAAGAAGAAGAAGAAGAAGACGACAAGGGTCCCACAAATGAGTCCTCTTAGCAGGAAGCTACAGGACTGAATGTTCCCCATTAAGATCAAGTGGCTATACCAAGTCTTGAGTAGTGATGGCTGAATGGCTGTAGGAAGAATCCCTTTGCTCTCAATCCCAAAAGACACATACTCCTTCTTGAGGAAGATTTCTCAAGTCAATCTTTGATTCTAGTGAGAAACTAAGAGCCACTGTTATACCAGGGAGAGTGCATGGAAAGAAAAGCCAGAGGAATCTGGAGACTGAGTTTCAGCAGAGCATCAGTGGTGAGTTACTTGGGCTTATGTAAGGAAAGAGATAGATGGGCACCAACTGCAGGGGAAACACAGGAAGGCATAAGCATGGCTATCACCCACCAGAGCAGGATGAGCAAACACCAGACGAGATTGAAGATGTTTCACACAATCCCTCTATTCAAACTTGAATTATCTGACACCTCATCCTGGATCCAGGTCTCACAAAGGAGAGAAGTAGAAAATATGAACAGCAAAGGGACAATCTTAAACCAGAAGAGATACCTTAAAGAGACACCTTAAAGGGGAATGTTTAAAACCCCAACAACCCTAGCTCCTCTAACCACTGTTAGATGTATGGATGTAGTTCAGGCACTAATACCTTCTTTTGCTTTTGCACATCAAAGATACAAAGAAACAAACATCAGATTCAGTACTACTAGCCACATTCTACTTTCAAACTGACAACACCACATCTGTGATTGTTCCTACCAAGAGGCTGACATTCCTACACAATAAGGGATGTATCTATCGTGGTCGTTATTAAACATTGATGATCTTTATACTTGTTACTTTCTATAGTATTGGGTTGACCTTCCCTGACATTGAGAAGGTATGTCCCTATATTTACAACTGTTACTTCTGTGCTGGCAGAGAGCAAAGTGTTAGCAGGATTTTGATATTCTCATTTCAATGGCCCATCACCAGTTTTCTATTTGTTAATGCTTGTCCTCCCTCCCCTGCAAAAGGGCAACTCACAAGAAATAGATTGGGTCTTGTCTTGCTGTTGATTGGTTCAGAATGGAAAGTGGAATTTTGTGTAATAAAGAACTGAAAGCCCAGAGCTGGGGAAGGAAGTATGGAGGCATGGAGGCGGGGCCTCCGGACAGGCAGAGACTTATGCAGATTTGAGGGGACAAAGAAGCAAGCAGAAGGAAGATGGAATGGAGCAGGGAAGCAGGGGTGAGAAACACATGCAGAGACAAGATGGCAGAGAAGTCAAGGTAAGTTTAGATAGCTGCCTGAGAGACTTCCCAGCATAAGGCTGACAGCTTTAAATTATGTAGAAGTCTCCATGTCTTAATTAAACCACAAGCGGGATTCATGAAAACCCCACTATACTATTAGCTGCTTATCTTTTTGCTGATGGCGAAATGCCTGACAAAAGCAACACTAAGGCGAGGTTTTATTCCATTCACAGTCCAGTTGACAGTCCACCATGAAGAGAAGTCATGGCAGAAGCCTGGGGAGTCCCGGTATTGTCCATCCTCACTTAGGAGCACAGGGAGATGCAGGCTGGTGTGTCTCTCTTTGTCGTTTTGTGCAGTCCGGGACTCGGCCAGTAGAACAGTGCCACCCACAGTTCAGATGGGTCCCCCCACTTCAGTAAACCTCAGGCTAACAGGCATGCCCAGAGGCTAATGCAATCTAGAGAACACCTCGCAGATGTTCCCAGAGAGAGCTTTTCATCCTAGATGATTCTGGATTCTGTCAAACTGACAACGTTAACCATCATGAGAAGATTCATCACAAAAGCCTTAAGGGTAACATTGGCTTAAAACAATTAATAGTCCAAGTGGACCACTCTTCCCTTTAAACAATTTCTTTCAAACTATATTTTTTTTTCTTTATAACATTCAGTTACACCTTTATACTACATAAGTATGGATTGCCCCAAGACAGAGAAAGTATATAGGTATAGCATGTTTAGGGCAGTGTTGCTATTGAGCACAGGTGGTTCGAGGAATAAAATTGCTTCCCATTCTGCCTTCACACAAGCATGTGTGAAGTACATTGCTTGTCCAGTGAGAATTTCAAGGTAACTGAAAATACTCACACACTGAAAACCCTGGTATTTCCATGTATTATTACATGAGCTGGGCGGTCTCTATGAATGAACAAGGAGACATACAGGTAAGTCCTGACCACACACTTTCAATTTTATATGCCATGCAATAGATCTTGTTGAGTAGTGAGTATCCGGGAAGCACACTCCCGAGCCGGTGTGGGCGGGGGCAGCTGGGTTCTGCTTAACTCGACTTGCAGACTCTGCAGATCCAGATGAAATGGGTTCTGTGCTACCCAATAATAGCCTCTGTAATTGCAGCCATGTCTATTCTTAAGATGCTCAGAGTAGTTTGATGAACCGAGAACTTGCTGAGTCAATTATTTGTGATGATCCCTAAATTTTCAGATGACAATTGTGTGTGTGTGTGTGTGTGTGTGTGTGTGTGTGTGTGTGTGTGTGTGTTAATATATGCTATTGAGTGACTATGGGGAGCCAAACCTAATGCTTATCTCATCAATTGCTCTCTTTCCCTTCTTCAAAAATTTTACGTCTAAACCAAGAGCCTGGGGAGACAGTATCTCACAGAATAGGGTTTATTATATCTTCGCCATTAATGATGGTGATAGTGTAGGAGATAGTAAATTATGATCCTGTGGGATTCTGGAGCTTAGACAATCCACAATGAATGTGGATTACACACTTACTTTAATTCTGTGTGGTTGTGTTTTTTACACTAAAGCAGGGTTTGGTGATGGACTGTGACTACACAGCAGTCAGTAAGACTAGCTCTGCAGGCTACTAGATGCTTTCACTTCCTTTGCTTCTTTACTGACAATAAGTTTTGACATTGTCTAATTGTTGAGAGGTGTATCTCTGCCCCGAGTTTTCTTTTAGTCTGATTACACGTGGAAAGAAAGCATAATAATCTATCACAGTCTCTGTCTTTTGGTCCGTTTATTCATTGTTATTTATTATAGGTACTGGTATTTTGCCTATGTACAGATCTCTGCACCAGATGTGTGCGGGGACTACAGAAGTCAAGAGGTCATTGACTGGAACTGGAGTAACAGATAGTTGTGACCCACCTTCTGGCTGCTAAGAACTGAACCCTGGGTCCTCTAAAAGATCAAACAGTCCTCATGTAGCCAACTCTCCAGATCCTCTTAATATATCTTTATTGCTTGAAATATATTCTATATTGTTTTCCCCTAAAGAGATGAAATGAGTTCAGGACATCAGGGGTCTCTCCATGTTCCCCCCAGCTTTGATATCTTTCCCACTGCATAACTTTCCTACTTTTCCTTCAATTATACTCCTTTTGTTTTATACATAAAGCTATACCTGGGCAGAGTTCAAAAGCCTAGAATGTTGTGTACTTAGACAAGAACGTAGAGCCTATTATGACAGAAGTGTTTAGATAGTGACCACATGTTAAAAATTAAGATACTGAGTTTATGTCAGAAATACTATCTACATGCCTCTG
The DNA here is from genome assembly GCF_907164565.1 of Psammomys obesus. Lineage (NCBI taxonomy): Eukaryota > Metazoa > Chordata > Mammalia > Rodentia > Muridae > Psammomys > Psammomys obesus. The sequence goes on from NW_026592548.1 coordinate 13,221,241, forward strand.
TCACAATAGGCTCTATGTTCTTGCCTAAGTACACAATATTCTCAGTTGCCTGCTCCTTGATCACTTCTCCCCGATGGGCCGACCTTGCTAGCCCACAGAAGAGGATCCAGGCAGTCCTGGTGGGACCTGATAGGCTAGGGTCAGACAGTAGGGAAGAAGGACTTCCCCTATCAGTGATAGATAGAAAAGAGGGATAGGGGAGAAAAAGGGAGCGAGGGTGGGACCAGGAGTAGATGAGGGAGGGGGCTATAACCAGGATACAAAGTGAATAAATTATAAATAAAATAATAATAAGAATAAATTAAGATACCAATCTATATGAGAATTAAGGTCCAAAGTAACAAGGAAGCTATCTTCAAACAATAAGATACTGTCATTTCTGGGCCAGTGGATCAAATAAATTTGGGTGTATATATGTATGCCCAAATGACTTTTAGTCACTTTCTTTAAAACACCTGTGTCATAGTCGGGTTTTATTGGCTGCTTTAAGTAACTAAATGTCACCTGGGAAGAGGAAGTCTCAGTTAAGGGATTTATCACTCCAGAGAGCCTGTCACCATGCCTGTAGGGAATTGATGACTGCTGTGGGCGGGCTGAGCCCACAGTGGGTAGTGGACCCTCGGAATGGTGATCGACTTGTATATGAAAGCTGCCTGAGCACAGAAAGGGGGCAAACCAGTAAGCAGTGCTTTTTCCTGCTTTATGCTTCAAATACCTGCCTTAACGTTCCTGCCTTGGTTTCCCTTTCTGGTGGACCATAACCAGAAAGATTAAATAAACTGTTTCCACTACACATTGCTTTTGAGGAGTGTTCTGTAACAGCAACAGGGAGCATGCTAGAACACCACATTACAACTAGCATGGTTTTGGAGAAATGACGTTATAAAAACTGTTAACTATTTTTTCTCATCAGTAATTTCATCTTTTTATACACGTGATGGAAATATCTCAAAAATCTTTTTTCAGCAGTATATCTCTGCTCAAACTGTTTCTTGGAAAAAAAATATATTATATATACATATATATTCTAAATTCATAAATTCATATATATGTATATATTTGCTGTCTCTCAGCAATCTCTAAGGGCCTTATGAAAAACACAGACACACACACAAAGGAAAGAGCCTATACATTTTGACATATTATATATTCCTAAGGGCAAGCTAGTCTGGAAACTCTGAGGCTCCTCCCAGCCTTGATTTACTATGGAATCATTGCTCAGGATCAGCCTGTATCCAGCGGAGATACTGAAGGGTTCACATTTTTCATGCTGGACCTCCTCAGGGTACTCTAATTTTCCACAGCTGCGTCCATGCCATTCACTCCTAGGCTCCTGGCAAACCCAGCCTTGATGGCTGACAGGTGTGGGAGATATTGACTCTGGGTGGCAGGGTGAGGGGGGCCAAAGGGTGCTGGGGAGGGTATATTTAACCCCATTTCTGCCAGAACCCTTCAATGCAGAAATGGTCATGTTCTTCACTTCTCACCATGATCAATTAGTGTAAATTTTTAAATCCATCACAAAGCCCTGCAGCCCTGCAAGCATCGGGACATAGGATTATAACTGGAGATGTGGAGGCAGAAATCTGAAGGTATGCAGCAGCTGGGCCCACAGTTATGGGTCTACAGTGATGCTAGAAGACAGGCTAGCATCCAGACAAAAAGGACACTGGGATGTCTGGCTCATCTTGAGAAAGGAGATGATCACTTCTCCGTCTCTCCTTTGCCGTCCTTAGAAAAGCATGTTCTTATAAATTTTTTAATGATCAAGCCACTCTGGAATGGTATGTTTCTGACTATTTTAATTATTTGATTTGTTTCCCTTTCTTCTTAGAGCACAGTCAGTGGCAAACTAAAGTGGCTCGGGCTGCTAGTGGGCCATCGTAAAAAGCCCAGATGACAGTGGGAAATTGCTTTGTGATGAAGGGAAACATTAATAAAAGCTTCTCTCATGTTTACCCTTTTAAATTGGCCCTAGAGGAGTTGTTCAAATCACCCCGTTGGCAGCGTTTGGCTGATACATTGGCTATGAAGTGCTCTCTGTCCATAGGTGGTAAAGAGATCTACCTTTTCCTGACCTGGTTTGCTATATCATTGAAGTTTCCCTTGAACTCTTTGTTCTCTTGTGATCTTGTAAAAACCTTAAGTATTTGTCTATAAAGAAAATAGTGCCATATGTTTATTGAAAATTTATTTCCCACAATGTGCTCAAGACAATAAATCTTCCTTTCTACCTGTAATTTTGGAGATTCCATGGAGAGAGGAGTATATAGAGGTTGTGTTATCATAGCTTTAGTTTAGAAGAAAAGTAATAAAAATGAACACAAATGCAATATTTTTTTAAAATGTGAATTTTCTGGTCTGCCTCTTCTTCGTGTTCAACTATCCATGTGAATTATCTAATAAAATGGACTAGATAACTTGTGGTTATCAGAGGTTCTGTGGAGTCCGAGGGAGAGAGAAGATACACGGCTGTGAGGTGGCTCAGTGGGAAGAAGCAATGGAAAGGCCACAGTGCCTCAGAATGGCCGGTCCTCCCTCTCTGTGCCCTTCCTACTGCTCCTGTGTTCAGCCCTGCAGGGCTGAGGCTGGGCACAGAAAATCTGCCTGAGCACAAGACAGGATCAGGATTTTTATCCAAAGTTTAACATCCTCTCTGGAGACACAGGTTTCAGGCTGCTTTACTTTCTGCGTTCAATTTGAAGTTTTTGTGTTAAAGAACACAATAAATTATACAAGTTATTATCTATTGAAATACAGATATCTCTTAATTTTTATATCATTGATTGTTCACAAGCAAATGAACACAACCCTAAAATATAGATTTTTTTATTTCAATTTTGTAGATGAATAAACTGTAACCATAAAAGATTAGACTCTACTCACCCGTCTATTAAATATATATGAGAATTTGAATGTTTGACTGTCCCAAACCATATTCTATCTCTTTTATTTAAAGTGTTTTTCTCTGAGAAGGAAACTGAAAAAAAAATAGTGTTTTCTTCAGAAGTGGGTAATGATGACCTTATAGCTTCTACTTTCATTATCTCCATGAAGGCATGTGCTGAAAGGAGGACTGCTTTCAAATCACACGGTTCTTTTCAGTTTGGTTTAGATGATAAATACTGCTTTATTAAAATCATTTATATATTTTAAAATAATTCACTTAGAATAAGTCAGAGCTACTTTAACTACACCACCGCTAATACCTTAACTAAGATTTAAACATCTCCATTACCACCCAAATTTTCTTTGTGTGTCCTTTGTTTTTACTTTTACCTCAAACCCCACTCAATACACTTTATATAGTTAAGACAATTTTTCTAGTGTAGAATATCATGTAAATAAAATTGTACAGAATCCAATTTCCTTAGCTCATCATGGTAACTTTTACGGTCATCCCTTTGGTTAAAATCTTTGTATATTCTTTTTAAACTGTAGAGTAGCACTTTATCATATGGATAAAATATGCTCTGTACAGTCATTCTGCAGACAGTATCTTTCCTGTCTGTTTTTTTTTTTTTAATGCCACATTTACTTTTACTTAAAATAGAGGGTTCCCTTTCTAAAACATATAGTAGTTGGGTCTTATGTTTTTAACCAGAAAAAAAAAAAAAAAACCTCTACCAATATTTGTAGCCTCTGGGACATTTATACTTAACATAATTATTAATACTGTTTGTACTGGTCGATACATAAACAGCTATAGCAAAGAGAGACCATGGGGTCTCATTTTTCCTTAGATCTTTGTCTTAATTTAGTACTTACAATTTTGGTTTATCACTGCTAAGTGACTTAGAATTATGTGACATGTATGTCGGTATAAATATATAAATATGTGGTTATTATGTGTATGTATGTGTATTCTTGTTGCTTTTTTTTTTTTGTCTCCAGTTAGTAATGTACAATAAGTGTAAGGCTCATTCATCCTCCCAGTTTGTATTGAGCATTCCATCCTACTCTGCCTGCTTTCCAAGCTTATAGAAATCTTTTCACAGTATTTTCAGTGTAATATATCTGTTTAGATGAATGTAGAAGAGTCACTCCTTTATAACAAAAAGCAAAGATCCAGCCCTGTTACTATATATTCTTATCGTAAAATATTTTTAAAATGTAAAGTACAACTGTGTTGTGATGCTTACTCTGAGCAAACATTTAAGTTTCATTTAAAGATTTCCCTGTGACTTGCTAAGTTTATCCCCACTATGATGGGTGGAATATGTTCAAGTACAGTTTTCTGTTGAAAGAATCCAGAGTGGTGAAATTAGAAGATATTGATGAATAAAAAGTATACATATAATGTATAATACATAAAAATATTTATACACACACATACGTTACTTTCATGTAATTAAAGGGCACTTAGTAGATATAAACCAAAACCATAAATACAAAATTAAAAGAGAACAGAGGCAAGAAAAAAATAAGACCTATAGAAAATTTGCTCTTTTCTCTAGCTCATTATAAAACACTTTATATAAATAAATATATATTTTATATATTTACATAAACAAATGTAAATATAATTTTGTATATTACATATTTCTATATAATATTTATATGCCATATACTCTATATATGCTATTATCATACCTAGATAAATGTAATTAAACTTTTTCTGTAGCTTTCTAATAAATGTGCATGGATCATGTATTTCCATGGAATTTTTGAAAATCATAGGTGGAGCTATGACAGAAAGAGAGACAGAGAGAGAGAGAGGAGGAAGAGAAGAGGAGAGAGACAGGGAGAGAAAGGAATAAAGAAAGGAAGCAGAGAGGGAGAAAGAAAGAGAAAAAAGGAAGAAGGAAGAGAATCATGTTTCTACCTCTGATTCCTTAATTTAGTTCCTCCTCAATTTCAGCTAATGCGCAGACAGCTGGGAACTCCTATGCAGTGTGCCTGTTTATTTATCACTCTTAGTTTTGTTCATAGTTGCTAACATTTTGGTGAGAAAGATGGATGACGTTTTCTCACTCCATTGCTGAAAGTCTCCCAATGAATTTTCACTACAATTATAAATTCTCAACCTCTCAATATAGTAACATTATTTTGTTATGTTAATTTGCCTTTTTCTTACTCACTTTCATCTCCTTTTTTATCAGGCAGTTTTCTGAATGTCGACAATCTTTCTTGTCTGAACTCGGCACACACTTTCTTACCTTTCTGCCTGTAAAGATATGATTTGATCCTCTGGAATGTCTTTTGTCTCATCCTACCAAATCCCCTTTCTCTTTTTCTCTCACGTGCTTCCATGTCTGGACTTTTGCTTTTGTTGATGTGGAGCACGGAGGTCATATTCTGTTTTAGTTTGTTTATATTTATTTCCTCGGTGCTCCCACAGCACCTGGTACAGACTAAGTTCTACTACTAAGTACTGCTGTGGCCTAATCCTTCCTTCACTTCTTTGTGTCCCTCTCTGTGCAGTAACTGTTCAATCTGTATTTGTTGTGTAAAATCATTAAACCCAGTTCTCACACATCATGAAGCTGGCACTCTTGATTTCTTTGGTACCTCAGACTAGATAAGCAAGCTCTCTTGAAACACCCATTCCCCCAACCAACCATGAACAGTATACCTCTTTACCTTTTAGGGCAATCATATACCTTTTTACCTTTTAAGTGCGACACGTGTTATAGGATTTATGCCGCAAACCTAAAACATAGAAAAATATGTATTCATTAACAGGCATAAAGATTCAGAAGTTTGTAAGAGTGTTTTTAATATCTCATCAAAAAAGGTTCTGATTTTTTTTTTTTTTGCTACGTCCAACTTATAGGTCTTACTTTTGAATTCAGTTTAAGATATTCAGTTTCGTCTTTACACCTTTTGAGAACTGAGCCTTAATTATGCTCGTCACCATCTCACTGCCTCTGCATCCTCACTTAAGCACACGCTCACAGAGTAAGCTGGCATAGCTCTTAGATAGAACACTCCTTGGTGATCTGAGCAGGGACCGTCACCTTCTCTCCAAGGATATTCAAGATATTCAAATTGATGGTAAATGTCTCTGATCCTTTTTACCATCAGAATGTTTGCATCCCTTATAAAACAAACAAACGAACGAACATTGATTGGATAAAATCTGCCTAATGTGAATTAAGACTCTTTCTAGTTCAATAAGTTAAAGCTTTAAAAAAAAAAGTCCAATTTGAATTAACAGGAAAGATTAAAACATATAAAACATATAGATAATTATATGTGGCATGAAGTTTATTGGCCTGGACTTTTTAAAATAAATCTTACCCTTTTTTAGATGACCAGACATATTCCTCACATTAATATGTCAAATAAAAATAAATTCAATCAGCATATGTAACATTTAAAGTGTTTCTGAGATTATACGGAGATTTCTTCATTTTGATGCTGTAGAATCAAAACACAGGTAGCATTAAAATATCAACCTAACGGGGAAATGAAGAAGTGTAGTAGGATAGAATGGAAACAAGATGTCTTCTCAATATGAGTTTAAATTTCCATATCTGAATTCCGTCTACAACCCCCAAAGAAGAGCAGAGCAGGATGTAGGAATGTGAGGGCCCGAGGTGCAGAGGTGCTAAAGAGCATGTGGTAGGCAGGACCCATGTGACTGACAGCCTATCAGTGGATTCACTCCTTATCAAAAGTCATTGTCCAAATTAGAGACCACATCGTCCTGACGCTTCAAAGGGTCTTATGGACTCGTTGTACACTTCATGAGGTAGGAAACTCCCTCACAGTATGGGAGCTTCCAAAGAGAGCTGTTGCCTTGGCATGAAGTTGACAAAGAAAGCTGCACATTGCTTCTCTGGGTCTAAGGAAGATCACATATGAAAGCTTCATGACCAAATTAATGTGTAATTCACCCCCTCCCCTCCATCTTTCCCTTGGTTTTATAATTACTGACAATATTGTAAGAGCAGTGTGAAATGGCCAATTCACACATGTGCCACGTTTAGCACACTGCCTGAACCTGCTGGAACATGATTTCCCTAAGAATGATGGCAGTAATAAAGATCTTCTGGCAGAGGCTTGCAAAATCTGCACCCATTTTAGTCACTCAGTAATGGCCCATAAAATTCTTTGAGAACTGCAGGAGAAAAACAATGTACAAACTCATGCATAAATTAAAACTAGAAGTGCCAGCTCACTAGAATGCCACTTCTCACACTAGGACAACTGTGGTGCAATTAAAAATAAACAAACCCATAACACGTGGGTGCAGCCAACGGTCACCAGAAAAAGTGCTCTCTCTTGGAGATCCAACCATTACCCAGCACTTTTCCTTGAGTAGAAGCCTTCTTTGGCCTGTGAAAATGTGCATCGTAATTTATGCAATTCTTCTGATGGGTTTTCTTTAAAAGGCAGCGTCAACCTGAACGGATGGAAAGTAAATGTTCATCCTGATTTCTCTTTGCATGAAGGAAAATATTTCTCTGCACAAAATACGTAGTGGAGACAAAAACCCAGTCCCAATTTGCCTTATTCCATCAAAGTTTCAAGTTTGAGCTCTAATATTTTCATGGCTGAACAACTCATAAATGTTCTCTTGTCCTTTTCCTTTTAAAGAATGCACCCCGTTACTTTTTGGTATTCATCTTATGAAGAAATAAGTATACGAAATGAGTGTAAGTTAGGTGAAGCAGTTCATAAGATGAGATGGCTCCTGTAGTAACAGATCAACTGAAGTAAACACTGAACCCCACGAACTTCTTTTTCCTCTTGTATTAGCTAGTAGCTTTTTTGTTTTGTTTGTATTTTGTTTTTATGAAGTGGAATCTCAAGTAGACTAGAGTTCTTGATCCTCCCATCTCAGCCCCCCAAGTCTCTGAATCACAGACAAATGGCAACATGATCTGCAATATCCCAGTCAGTGTTTCGAGATTTTAAACAGAGCAAGAGTCAATTCACCAGGCCTGCAGAACACACCGTAGTACCAGCATTGGGCAACGGGATGTAAAACAATTATCATGAGATCAGTGCCAGAGTGATTTACATACTGAGTAGCACCAAGCAGCGCTACAAAGACCTTGGATTTAAAAAAGAAGAGAAAAAAAAAAACATATAAGTTATTCTTCTTATTGTATAGGATGGAAGGTTACATGCTCAGAACAAAACTGTGTATTCAAGGCTGACACTCTTGCCAAAGAAGTATACTCATTAGCCAAGCAGAGAATGTTGAAATAAGGAAGACAAATCTCTCTGTGTGAGCTGATTATGCCCATAAAACTCCCTGCTCAGCACATGTGAGATGTCGGGTCCTTACCAAAATTTGTGCAGCTTTGTGGTTTTCTTAATGCTTTTGTTTGTTTGTTTATATCTTCCCTAATGACTTTGTACTTAATATTTTTAAGGGAGGGCCTACTCACTTTCCTGGTAAGTAAACACACACACACACACACACACACACACACACACACACACACACAAACACTGTGTTACTAAAGCTAGAAAGAACAAAAGACAGCCACACTTTTAAATAACTTATGCAAGTGTTCAAAAAATGCCAGGTTATTTTCTCTCTGTAGTAAAGGCTAGAGAGGTGCTATAAAATCACACACTTTGCCAATGTGGAGCCAGTGCCCACACAATCATGGGAAGATTGAAGGAGAATGGGAGAAAAGAATGAAGTGGCCACATTGATGTGTGAATTAGAGTTCTAGAGCTCCTGCCTGGAGGACGGGACTACTCTGAGCCAAAATTTGGCTCATGTTTCCCTCCTTGGGTCTATAGTAAACACATTGGTTTAGTCGTTTTTTTTTAAAGCAAAGTGATCTAATTTTGTCAAGGAAGACCTATGCTCAACAGTCCATGATTAGCCATGATTGTTATTATAGTAGATATTTAACTGTGACTATACCAATTGATATTTTCCTAAAAATTATAGCAAATAGCTGAAAAGAAAAGAATTTTCACCTAAGATTTTAGCAACGAGAGAAAATTGCCCTATTTGGAGTAAGGATTATGATGGGCTGAGAGTTGAGGCAGGAGAGACTTTTATTTTGAACCTAAAATCCAAATGCTCAAATGTATCTGTTTTGCTTGATATTTTTCTCTATTAAAATAGCAATTTTTTTTCTGACACTCTCTCTCTAAATAATAAAAATATTGAATGCCATATCACCTTACAAATTTATAGAAATATGTTGATGAGATAAAACATGCTAAAAATTTTTTAAACATAAAAATACATGAATAGATGGCTAATATTATGTTTCTACATCTTTCCTAAATAAAATTTCAGATGTTTCTATACTTTAAAATGGAAGCCAGGTAAGGTGGCATATGCCTGTAATCCCTGCACTCAGGAAGGCAGAGGTAGAGGCAGGTGAATCTCTGTGAGTTTGAGTTTGAGTTCGAGGTCAGCATGCTCTGCAAAGTGATGTCCAGGACAGCCAAGGCTACACAGCCTACACGGGCTACACAGAGAAACCTTGTCTAAGAAAAGAAAAAAAAGAATGTTGTGCTTTTATTTCATCTGAATAACCTAAAGTGACTATGTAACACTAAACCAAGTTCTTCTAGTCCGGAGGTTTTTAGGAAAGCTTTCTTGTTTCATCTCACCAACGAGCCTGCGTACAGGATTCTTACTAGTTGAAATTCTTGCTGTACAAGCAGCAACTTTGAAGACCCCCGTTCAGATCCCCAAGACCCACAACAGAGCTGCGCAGGCCGGCATAGCAGCAACCATGATTCCATTGCTGAGAAGCCCTGTGTGTGTGACTAGGAATGAGTAGGTAGACGATGGTGCAGGAAGACGCACAGCCCCACCTAGGCCTCCACCTAGGCCTCCACATGTATGCAAACACACATGTGCAACTGCCCGGAACCCTGCACATGCTCTCAGCCCCCGCCCCAGCCCCCAGGAAGCCCGCTCAGTGGCTGTGGATCTGTGTTTGTGTTACTCAGTTGTTAAATAGAATATAGACGTATATTCCCTTCACCTCGCAGGGATTTTTAATTTGTTTTTTTTATTAATTACAGTCTATTCACTTTGCATCCCAGCTGTAGCTCCCTCGCTCGTCCCCTCCCAATCATACCTTCCCTCCCTCTTCTCCTCGCATGCCCCTCCCCAAGTCCACTGATAGGGGAGGTCCTCCTCCCCTTCCATCTGACCCTAGCCTATCAGGTCTCATCAGGACTGGCTGCATTGTCTTCCTCTGTGGCCTGGTAAGGCTGCTCCTCCCTCAGGGGGAGGTGATCAAAGATCTAGCCACTGAGTTCATGTCAGAGACATTCACTCTGCCCAAAGTCTGGCTATGAGTCTCAGCATCTGCTTTGATACCCTGCTGGGTGAAGTCTTTCAGAGGCCCTCTGTGGTAGGCTCCCATCCTCTTCCCTGTTTTCTCCCTCTTCAGATGTCCCTCTCATTTGCCTTTCTAAATGCACCTCACAGTTTTTACTTCTTTTGTTCAGTCCTCATAATTCTTTGAACTTGTAGTGAAAAAAAATGTTCTACATATCAAGTATTAGTATTCAGGCAACTAAGCAAGGATGAAAATGGAGTTTTTGTGAGCAAAACTAAATCTACAAAAATCTACAAGACTTTAATTGGAGTCTGATATCTTTAATCCACACAGTCTGGCCTAACCCACTTCAGTAAAGAGCAGTTACTCCAGAACCCAGTTTGGAAGACGATTATATGGTTAATGCAGGATTAAATTTTCTTTCAATTATAAGCCCGAGTTTGGAAAATGGCCTAAAGAGAATGAAGGGGGAAAAAATCCTACACTTGGTCTAAAGTACTTTTAAATATGCTTCCTAATTGCTGGGGGCTATTTTGCTCTTCTAATCATTGTCTGAATTACTGAAGCCCAACTCCTCTGATAGAATAGGTGAGCCTTGTGGTAATGAAGTCAGCTAATGTCTTATCTGAGTGTCAGGCTAGGCATCAAATGGACAGCGCGTATAACCACTAGTACAGACCTTCTACATTGAAATATTTGTATCCATGTTACGTGGTGCAAGCTAATTCACCGAATTAAGAGAAGGCTTAGTAATGGGAAAGCACTTGCTAAGCAGTGCCTGTAACTATTTAACAAAATCACTTGTTATTTAAATAAAGGTAATTAAAAGTGTAATGCTCTGGGGCTGTTATGGCTTGTTCAAAAGAACAAAAATCAGAACACCAGAGGATTTTCTTTGTTTGTCTGTCTGTCTGTCTGTCTGTCTGATGAAAAAGCCAGTACCCTTAAGATGGGGTAGACTTCACAGTAGAGCTGCAGCCACACTTTCAAATTGCTGGAGATTAACTCATTTAAATAAACAGTCATTTTATGGCTTTTTTCACCAGGGAAACCTGCATTACCTTCAGGTTCCTGAATTAGGGTGTTCCACACCAAGGTTCTGTAAATTAGCTGTGTGGCATTCATGCTATCCAGAGGCTTTTCCCTGCAGGGAGCCCCACATGGGCAGAAATCAAAGATCTGTGGGAATCTTCCTTTCTTACCATCTTCTGCTCGGCGATATGCTTCACATCTGTCTTTTAAAAACATACGTCCTAAACCATTATTAGTTTGTGTCGCCATGAGCAACTTGAAGTGGGAAGCCAAGCTCAGCCACACAGTCTTTTGGGAGTTCATTCCCACAGAGTACTTCTTACATACCTTAGTTTTATAGCACAGAGCATGAAAATTTATACGACTGCTCAGAACAAGTTTAAGAATAGATTAACACCACACACACACACACACACACACACATACACACACACACACACACACACACAAACACACATACACAAAGGGTATTTTAAAGAAAATATACAATTGAACTGTTTTCTTCATCTTTAAATGTTTATTTATTTATTTATTACAATTTATTCATTTTGTATCCTGTCTGTAGTCTCCTTCCAGTCCTACTTACCCTCCCACTTCTCCTCCCATGCCCCTTCTCTAGTCCACTGATAAGGGATGTCCTCCTATCTTTCCTTCGGACCCTAGCTTATCAGGTCTCATCAGAACTAGCTGCATCATCTTCCTGTGGCCTGGTAACACTGCTCCCCCACCAGGGGGAGGTGATCAAAGAGCCAGCCACTGAGTTCATGTCAGAGACAGCCCCTGTTCCTCTTACTAGGGAACCCAATTGGAGACTGAGCTGCCATGGGCTACATCTAAGCAGGGGTTCTAGGTTATCTACACACATGGTCAATGGTTGGAGTATTGGTCTCTGCAGGACCCCCTGGGCCCAGGTTTTTTGGATCCGTTGCTCTCCTTGTGGAGCAACTGTCCCCTCCAGGTCTTTCTATCTCCCCCTTCTTTCATATGGTTCCCTGCACTCTGCTCAAAGTTTGGCTATGAGTCTCAGCATCTGCTTTGATTCCCTGCTGGGTAGAGTCTTTCAAAAACAGGTTTTTCCATTTTAAAAAAATATCTACTGAGGCTAAAAAAACATTCACAACCCGAAAACACGATGTTTCTCATTCCCCCAGGAACATAGTAAACACTTTCTTGGCTTCTAACTCTGATGCACTTCTAGACACACTCAGGGGAAGAGTGCCACACATCTTCCCCCCTCGGGAAAATTTGTATAACATGTTTATGACATGGATGGACGTTATTAAAAGTCCATCTTTGTCCCTGCAATAGCAAGGAAACAAAACATCAGACACAATGGCAAAACAGTTATATTCCCACAACAATCTTGTGAGATTCAAAGCCATTAGAAAGAAGGCATGATGCATTTCTTGGCTCCCTGCCGACTTTCAGCTCTCCCGGATGGGCTGCCTCTTAAACAGTGGTACCACTGTACCAAGAGAAAGACTCAGACGATCTGAATGTTTGACCCAGCAGGTTTGTTAGAGAGATCTGACAGTTCCTTAATTTTCTTTGGTCATGTTTGTTTTTCTTCACAATCAAAATCAACTCTCTATAATGCACTGCCATTGTTTTCTAAATAAATCAGTCTCATTTTGGGGGTTAAAAACCAATGCTCCATGACATGGGCTAATTTTACCTGCAGAGTTTAATTGTTCTGGGCCCGAGAAGTCAGAAAGAATTAGTGGATTATTGACCCTTCCTGTCCTGGAACTCAGCCTAAAACAGGAAACTTCAATAGGGAAATTGACATTGACTCTGTAATCCCTAGTGTGACACTTGTTCTGTGAGCAGCTAAGGAGGAAGTGAGTCGACTACACATTTGTCAGGAAGTCTCCATCGTCTCTTTTTTTCCCCCCAAAGGCAGGAACTGTCAGCATTTGCCACTTCAAGCTACCCCATGTTCTGAGATTATTGTACACATTCCCAGAGGGAATTCTTGGAAAGGACTTTGCATTCTGTAAAGGGAACTGTTACAGCTGCCTCTTTACAAGCTCCGAGAGCCCAGGATAGAGATAATGACTGCTAGCAGAGCTAATGGGTACCAAAGCTGAAGGACAGGAACATAGGAGAATATGTTTTGTCATAAACAATCACAGAATAAGGCTCTTTTCACAGGTGATTGAACAAAATGAATAACAGAATGGGGAGACTCATAGTTCGGTGCTTGTTTCTCACATAAACTCATGTTTTGCATTTTAGAATTCATTGAAGGTGAAGCTTCTGCCTTGGGAATAAGCCCCACTAATCAGGTCATTCCTCCAGGTATATTTGGAAGTAGCTACTTTTGGTGATTAAACTTCACATATTATATCAGGTAACAGAGCATGATGTTAACAGCATGTCATCTCTAAAGGCAAAAGAAAGCACTCATTTTAGGGAAGGCAGGTTAATGCATGTCAGCTCCGACTCTGCTCAGAAATCCAGGCAAGAATAGGCTGCTGTGGAGAGCTTCGATAACTGAAAACATTCACTGAGTGCCTACTGTGTGCTTGAGCACTGTATCAGAGGCTAAGAAGAAACAGCATTATTTCATATACTATTCAATTCTGTTTAACGAGCAATGAAATTGCAAAATTCAAGATGATAAATCAATAACCCACTATATATCATTCAATTGTGCTAAGACATAGGACTGTTAAAAGTGTTTAAACAACTGGGGTCCTCATTAACTGAGAAGCTTGATGAAGAATTTGAAGCCTATAAAAATCTTGAGCAAGGTGTTTGAACAAGGCTATTTAGCACGTTTTCTTTACAAAGAGAAGACAAGAAAATAACTAGAGAGTCTTGAGATTTGACTCAACATTTACCTGGAAGTTTAAACACAAATTCACCTTTTTATTTTCTTTTCTGGAACAAAGCAGACTTAAGGGTTTCAGGAAACCTTTGTCTGAAAGGAGTTTTAAGAAAACATAAAGCATCAATTTTTTAAGTGGGCACCCCAATATTCCCATCACTGTTCTCCTGATGGCATAAGTGAATCCCAGACATGATCTCACATGCCATCCCAACTACAAAAGTTTCAGGTAGACAGGACCTTGACGATGTTCTTGGGAGGCAACTTCTGAAATATATTCATCTGCGATGAATCTAATACAACTTTGTGTTTAGTGATTATACCATTCTGGTTTGGTTTTGTTTTTTTTCCTTCAGCAAACAAGGGTATAAAAATAGGTAAAAGAGAAAAGGCTTTCTCTTTAAGAAAGCAGTTCCAGAACTTTTTATGAGATTTCTCTAGCAGAACAACTTGAAATTTGGAGGAAAATAACTCACACGATGTAAATGTACTAACAGGAGCTCTCCAGGGAAGGACGGCCTCTTACCTCCCGCCTGCACCGCACTCTGGGCTGCAGAACAGGGAAATCTGTGCTTTCAACAGAATTCAAACATTATTGTATCCGATCTGAAAACATTTATTCATTAAGACTAAAATAAAGGAAAATGTTTTGAAAAATAACAGCCAGTAATTCAAGTCTGGCTGGGCTAGATTTAAATTTGAGTTCTGGCCACTTTCTTGTGTGTTATCATGAGTATTTACCATGACAACATCTGCATAGAATTACCTACTCACTTCTGAGTATTTAATGTGCATACTCTTGAGAAACATGTGCCCTGTGGTCTGTTACATATATTTTAAAGACCACATTAAAAGAGTTCGAAGTGGAAAAGATGTTTCCAAAATCTTAAACATGGACGTTTTTCATTTGGAGTTCTGAAAATGTGCAGCATTTGTCTTAATACGCAGAGACCATGTTACACAATGTCTGTGGAAATGTCAAGAGAAACCCAAAGTCCCTAACTTTAACATGTCAAGATAATGTGATATTTTGGTAAACAATAAAATGAAAGTTCCATAAAAATACATATTGTAGAACATATGAGGAAATATGAACTTAAATTTCTCGATGGAACCCTGGCATTTTTTAAACCAAACGATAGGACAAGAAGTCTCTCTGTTGGATGTCTTCTCATACTTTTGAAACTTTAAACAGAAACAAACAAAACCTGACATCACATAGATTGTCAGAGAAACAATGGGAGAGTCAGGCAATGTCATCCTCAGTATGAATAATATTTGGGTTTTATTGGTTTCTTTTTTTTTCTTTTGGACATGGGTTCTCACTACATAACCTTGGCTGGCCTAAGTCCTCATCACTATGAGGACTTCAAAGTCATGATGACATGCCTGCCTCTCCATCCCAAGTACTAAGGTTAAAGACCAGTGCCACTACGCCCAGCATTATTTGACATATGTATGTATGTACGTACACATGTACTTCTTTACTTATTTTAAATGTTTGTGTACCTGCACTAAGAAGACAGAAGTAATAGGTTTGGAACATTCTGGTGCATGTGCATTCTTTACTGGGATTGTCCTCATGTTCAGTCTTTCTCATTGGAAGTGTTTGTCACAGAGAGGATTTTCAAGAGTGAGCACATTTTGTTAATAAAATGTTCTTGTCATAGAAAGTTCCTTGCATGGAAATCAGTAGGACCACTCCTCAGCCAGCACTTTAACAGTTAGCCTTTCTATTGTACAGACTTGACGTGTGGCCTCAGAGGAAGACGTGTGGCCTCTCATTATGCTGTCCTTTGGTATTTCTTTACACGCTGCAGGCTTTTGTTCATAGTGTGTGCAGATATGTGTGCATAGTATGTGTGTTTGTGTGTGTTGCTCCTGTCCTTATTAAAGACCTCAAGACGCAACAAATTTAGCAAGAGCTGAAAGCATCTTCACTCCATAAATAATCACTTTCTTGTTGGATTGCCTGAAAGAATCCACCTTCCATTCTTATTTTGTGGAGCGAGTATACCAGGGTTGCCCCTGGCCCTCAACTCCCGCAAACTACCGATAGAGTTCTGTGTCCATATGTAATCTGGGATCAAGTTTCATGACACATTAAATTAAAAACAAAAGTGGACTTGTAGGATACAAAAGTTAGGTGAAGAGATTCACATAGGCACTCTATGAAAACCGCTTTTGAGATTTATAATAAGGAGCTCTGATTAGGGAGGAGGGAGTAAGCAAAATAAAGAAAGTAAAAATTACGTGCAATCTTGTCATGAGGAGATGACCCCTAAAAATTGAAAAGTTTCTGTCTCCAGCAAGAATGATATGTAATGCAGTCATTAAAAAAAAAACCCACTATATTTAAACACACAATTATCAACTTCTCTTTATTTATTAGATCTTACTTTGCAACATCAATTGCATGCATTCTGATGTGTTCATTTCAGAGTTGTGCTATAATTCTCCAGAAGAATCCCATGAAGGATAAAATCTACCCACACATGTGTTGACAATGTCCACTTTACAATACCCAGAATTTTATCCTCTGCCCCAAGTCCATGTTTATATTCGTAACATCATTGTTTTAAATAGTTTCATTTTTTTCTTGACCATTATCAAGTAATATCACTGAGGATAATATTTGAAATTCAGACTTATCCTAAAACACTTAAAATCATATTACTTTGCATTTGTTTAATAAACGACAAGATGGAATATTTTATGATTATGGCTACATGAATTTTCTCCTTTAGTAAAATAAATTAAGCTATTATTTTTTTAATGTCATTATGCTTTCCTAGGCCATTTTCGTGCAAATAATTTAGACAGAGCCATTTCTATATTCAGGTTATTTGTAATTGGAGCATTTCACATCCACAACACAGTAGGAAAAGCGCGAAGAATCTGTTTAAGTAGCCATGCAGCCCTTTGTCCTCAAATGATTCCCATCTGAACTAAGGGCATTTTGGGAATATTCCTTTGGGACATCTGTCTCTAGCCTCTGGATAAAAACCAAGTCAGAATTCTTCAGTGGGCCTCCATCAGGAAACCTTCCCCTCAGTCTCATGGTCTGTTACTATTGTCCTCAGCAACCTCTTGCTTCTCGGTCTGCCCCATCTCCCTGGTTTATTTCCACTTTCATTTCAGATCTCCTGAGTCTCCAGAGGCAACTTCAAAGCCATGCTTTCCCACATAGAGAGGCTTTGAAATTGTTTTCCCTTTAAGTTGCTCTCAGGGAGGACAACAAAGCTCCCTGAAGGGTAAAAGATAATACTTAGTTCTTCTGCTGAGAAAAAAAAAAAAAAAGAGTGGACAGGATATGTTAAAATATTTGCTTTTGGAAATAATGAAGTGAAATATTTACTAAGAGCTTTAACATGTGTTAACCTCTTACGCTTCATTTCACTTAAACTATACAGCAATGCAGAGGCGGGATGACAGGCCTTACATTTTTGAGATGAGGGAACGGAGAGATGTAGACTTGGGAAAAGGACCTAAGAATATCTGATTTAGGCATCTTCTCCCTCACATCTACATCAGTGTATATGCTGCTCCCACTGCAGAACCCAGTCCAAGAGCCGCGGTGAGTGACACGTTTCTGTGCACACCGTGGAAACCAGCCTCAAAGCCAGCTAGAGATATGGCCACTTACATGTTCTTCCAGAAAAACAAAAGTTTCCTCATTTTCAAGTCATTTCCCTGTTTTCTCTTTTCATTCCGAGCCCTTGTTCACGTCATTAATGTTTAGTGGAATCAAAATCTAGCCCTTACCAGGACTTCCCCTAGCTTCACCAGCCTCCTGACAAGGAGTGCATTTCAGAGGTGAGACACGTTGTACACCTAGAGCGTGTGCAAGGGACTACAGCAAGCCATGGGCTGGACTACATAACAGATGCTTTGGTGCGTCATTTTAAAATCTATGCATTTTTACTAATTCTAAATGCATAGGATGTGGAGATATACATACGGAGGGCCAGGGATGAGGCAGAGAAGTAGTGAGACTGACAGAGCAACAGAACAAGGGTTAGAGTGAGGTGGGATGGTACTGGCATAGAAAGAAAAAGGAGGATCAATGGAACCTAATAGAAGACCCAGAAATAAACCCACACACCTATGAATGCTTGATTTTTTACAAAGAAGCCAAAACCATTCAATGGAAAAAGACAGCATCTTCAACAAATGGTGCTGGTCTAACTGGATGACTACATGCAGAAAAATGAAAATAGATCCGTATTTATCACTCTACACAAAACAAAAGTCCAAGTGGATCAAAGACCTCAACATAAAACCAGATACTATAAATCGGTTAGAAGAAAAAAGTGGGGAAGAGCCTTGAACTCATTGGTACAGGAGACAACTTCCTGAACAGAACACCAACAGCACAAGCTCTAAGAGCAACAATCAATAAATGGGACCTCATGAAACTAAAAAGCTTCTGTAAAGCAAAGGACACTGTCATCAGCACAAAATGACTGCCTACAGACTGGGAAAGGATCTTCACCAAGCCTCTATCTGACAGAGGGCTGATACCCAGAACATATAAAGAACTAAAGAAGTTAAAAAGCACTCAGCTCTGACGTGAGAAGCATTGCATTTGTTGGGTCTTTGGAATCTGTGGTTTGAATTCTTAAGTTCAGAATAATATTAGCCATTAATTTTCTACATATTTATTTATTTTTTCTGCCCTATTTTAGCTCTCTTATCCTCTAAGACCTCAGTTTCATGTGGATAAACACCTTGATTTGAATTTACCGGTCATTGAGAGGTTTCATTATTTGCTTTTTATACCTTTGATCTCTGTACACTACTCAGATATCTTTTGGTATACCTTCAAGATTGGGAATCCTCCCTTTGTAGCATATTGCCTGCTTTCAATACCTCTGAAAGACTTATTTTATTTCATATATCGTACTTAGTTCTTTTTTGTCAAGTTTGTCCAGTGTCCATCTCTGAAAAAATGTCACATTTCTTTAACCGTCAGATGTGTTCCTTATTTAATTATTTCTAACAGTTGTTTTAAAGTTTGTCTGCTAATTGCAGCATCTGTAATTGATTTTGTGCCTTTTGTTACAATGTCTTTCTATGCAATAGACCATAAATTTTAGCATACAAGTTTCATGGCCAGCTGGTTCTGTCCTTTTTGAAGAGACAAAATACCTAGTATACATATGCTGTAAGGAGTTAAATAAAAGACCAGACCACCAAAGTACCACAAGGTTTACAAGAGCAACATCATAAAACAATGCCTATAAATCTACTTACAGCTAAAATCTGAACTAAGCCCAAAATATAAAGATGGCCCCAATGGCAACATATATTTTCCCCAACTTCAGTTACAGATATGGAAGCCATGTTATTCACTCTATTTTTAGTTTCTCATGGTTTGTACCAATGTAGAAGTGTTGTTTTTCTGGCCATCCCATAGGTGGAACAAAGTTGGGCAACATGGGTTTCTTGAGATTTTATGTTTTTGTAATCTCAAACTTTAAAGGTAGTTGTCATTCTTAAAAATTGTTTAAGAGTATAAATTTTATGGGACTTGTTTTTAGTAGACCATTAATATTAAGACCATTTTACAACAACTAGACCCCCACACCCTGTCCATCTCTCTCTCTCCCCTTGTAAAGTAATCTAAAGCAACACAAACCTCCATGAGAAGCTTGTAAATGTACCAATTCTAGAAAACAGCAATTTCTTTTAAATCCATTAAGAACATGAACTCATTGACAGACTTCAGAGTTCCACATTAAATGGCAGTAGGCCGCCAACTCCCTGAGTTAGTCTCATAAATCTACAAGTTAATTAGAGAAAAAAAAAGATACATTTCATAAAAAAAAAAAAAACAATGTGCACTACCTACAACCAGATTGGAAAAAAAAAACAAAACTCCAAAATCCAACATAGTTTTCAAAGAGCATTTCAATTCATGAATCTGGGAGACAGAGGTATAGACCTAGGAAATTCAAACAATTAAAATAAGCATAACCTGACTCTATCTAATAATTGGTGCCATCAATTTTTATCATCTTAAACTACAGAGTTGCTAAGAATCTTGAGGAATAAGAGGCTGAATTATTTTTGCTTCATTAGAGGAGGGTGTAGTTAATGCTTATAGAATACCAATGATGTAGTTTGTAGCTCTGCATAATTAAAGTCACTCTCACATTAATAAAATAACATGGGAAGAGCCTTACAATATAAGGCATAAATATGTTGACATATTTGGTCTTGTTTCAGGCAAGCTTAATTACAAAGGACAAGGTGTCTCTTCTACATATGAATTTCTTTCTGTCTCTTAGAACTACTAAAACCTACACATATTTATGATATTGATGAGAAAAGGCAAGCAAGCCGTAATGGTCCATCAGTGAATATTAAGGACTGTGGCCATGTAGACAGTGAATCTGCAAGTAGAAGCATATGCAAACAGAGAAAGAGTTTATATCCCCAGACACACACCCTCTCGCACACACTTACACAAAAGAAGACAGTGAATAGCACTCTGGATGTGCGCTATAATGTCACCCAACAGCAGAAGCTGAGCAAATGTATTTCTAATGTTTATCATTAGTGTCATAGGCAGCAATTGTGATAATATGAAATCCACAGGACTTACAAATCAGAAAACCCAGATGAGTTCCTCTTTTCCCTGTCCCTTATC
Source organism: Psammomys obesus (assembly GCF_907164565.1). Classification (NCBI taxonomy): domain Eukaryota; kingdom Metazoa; phylum Chordata; class Mammalia; order Rodentia; family Muridae; genus Psammomys; species Psammomys obesus. The sequence goes on from NW_026592548.1 coordinate 13,241,984, forward strand.
AGCAAGCAATTGAACCAATCACTTAACACCTCTGGACTTTTGCTTTTTAAAGCCTTAATTAATAATTCATAAGTCACATATTTAACATGCAGACAAAGAATTAGTTATTTATAGTCTTTTTTTTGCCTGTCAGGTATTCTGAATTTAACTCATCTGAGTTTCTCCTTCTACCTCACAAAACACTGATGATTAGGTGAGTTGATGTATATGAATACAATTATATGAATGAGAGAAAAATAAAGCTTTTTCTTTCATTTGTTGTTCAAAAGTTTTTGATCTAAAAAACCCAGGTAATTGGATTTTAATACATTTCTAGTTTGGAATAGAATAAAGGCATGGATTTTCACAGAAAGAATACAGAAATCCAGACTAGACTTGAACACATCGTTAGCCTGCAGTCTCCGTAGAGAGAGTAAGAGGATCATGAGAGACATGGGATGGGCAGCTCTCAGGATCCTAATGTTTGCTGGAGTCACAGACAGAGTGTTCTTTAGGCAGAGCGAACATTTGTCTCCTTTTTCTTTAGCAGATGCTATGAAGTTCTTATATTTCCACAAGTAATGTCCACAAATATCTTACAGCCTACAAATATTTTGTTTATTATAGTTAGTTGCAAGATTACAGACGAGCTTAGATATATCAGCTCCCTATAAACCACACACTTACCCAACAGAAGAGACAGATAACCACTTCTACACAAGTGCCATCAACTGGCACCAGGCTCAGCAAACTCCTATCGGCACAGGACACAGGCACAATCCCCTCACATTACAACCTCAGACACAGGGCAGGGATGATGGAGGTCATACTTTACCCTGCTTTGAACATTAGGATAATAAGTGCTAGGCGCAGTGTGCAAGGAGTTAGAAGAAAAGCAGCAGTTGTACCAACTAACAACGTTTGTTAAAATATGCCAACTACTAATTAAGTCATTGCAGGTCTCAACCTGTTAATTAACAAACTTACAGAACCTTATAGAATTCTGAAAAACTAACGTTTCCTTCTTTGTGACAGTGCCGCGAAGCCCGGAATTCTGTAAGGCACCTTGAATTTATAAAATAAACTATCATGAAAACTATGAATACTTAAAATCAGAGTAGAGCTAAGAGAATCTGAAAACAACAACAACAACCAAAAAAAAAAAAAACCCAAACAAACGAAAAAAACAAAAGTACAGGGTCTCAGCCCTGAGGAAGTTCTATCTGATGCCCACCAAACATGTATGTGCCTCTTTAACATTAAATCACTATGATCTTTACTTTAATGACAATTAAAACAGGGCAAACAAATAGTGCACTGTTTTGCCTACATATGACCCCATTTTTAAAATTTTAATTTGTTATATATGTGGAAAGAATCCCATTATGCTCACTATAGCTTTTTATAAACATGGAAAATATATTTAATATATATGAATAAAAATTCAAAATGAGTGAAAAATTAGAAAATTTTGTGAAACATGGGAACTTCCTGAATGAACCAAGTAAAAATTCTAGAGTTGAGAAATAAATATGTATTTTGGGGATGACTTTAAGAGCATATTGAGCACAATAGGAAAATTTACAAGAGACAGTCAGAGAGGAAAAAAGCAAATATATTTGGTTGCAATGACTTGTGAAAGAAAATTGAACCATCTAAAATATGAGTCTCAGAAAAATAAAAAAATGAAGTATTTTTTAAATATTGGTTTTCAAATACCAAATGATCATTCCTGAAAATTTATAAGTAACAGTATATGAACGGATCAGTGTATATTTATAATTAGGAGTATGGTGTGTGTGTGTAACAGAATTAATGAAAAAAAAGACCATGAATTTGAAAAACATCAAGGAAGAGTATATTAGATGGTCCAGAAAGAGGAAAGAAAAGGGACAAATAATGTACACATAATCTCCAAAATTGGACTGGGGAAGGGGCATGGGAGGAGAAGTGGGAGGAAGGCTGGAACTGGGAGGGATGAGGGAGGGAGCTACAGCTGGGATACAAGATAAATAAAGTGTAATAAATAAAATATTAAAAAAGTAAAAAGAAACTTTAAAAGAAGCAATATCAACTAGAAAGACTGTATAGTGAAGGGACTTAAGACATGTAGCCAGATACTACATTTGCAGAAAGAAAGACAGAGATACTGGAGCTACAAGAAGTCTAAAGTTCTTAGTTCTGAAATTAGACAAAAGTATAGACTCTTTAAGAAAAGTTAAGAATGAGTGCACAAGTGATAACAAGCGAATATATTGACTTCTTAGAAATATGAACGTTTGAAATCAGAATATTGTTTTAAGCTTTTTATTGTTGTGATAAAGCACCATGACCAAAAGCAAGTTAGAGAAGAGCTTGTTTCAGCTGAGAGGTTCACATCACAGCTGGCACTGAGGAAAGGCAGCGCAGGAACTGGGAGGCCAGAAGCGGAGGCCACAAAGGAACCCTGATTACTGATTTGCTCCTCCTGGCTTTCTCTGTCAGCTGTTTTTTAGCACCCGGGATCACCAGGACCACCTGGTCTTTTTTTAGCACCAGGATCACAGAGGTGTCACAACTCACAGTTGAACTAGACTCCCCAGAGTCAATCATCAATCAAGAAAATGCACATCAGCTTACCCACAGGCCAATCTTGGAGTGGCATTTCTCAGTGGAGTTCCCTTTTCTCATAATGATTCTATCTAGTATCAAGTTGACAAAAAGTACCCAGCCCAACAGTAACACTGGGTAGTATGATAAAACCACAGTAAATTTTATTATCGTATCTATGGGGTAGACAAGAATAAAAGAAAAATAATATTGTGGGAAATAAATTTTGAGCAAGAGGTAATATAATATTGTGTCACAGAAGATTATTATGTTACAAGAGTTCCAATACACTATCTCCTAACAAAGTAATGAAAAAAACACCTGGAACCTAACATAGAATAAAAATAAAGGGATACCAAAAGCACTCAATTAACTTGAACAGAGGACAGAGACAAAGATTAAAGCATAATACAACAACAACAAAAAGAGAAAACCCAAGATGGTAAATACACTATCAAAGCAAAAATTATAATAAATGCATTACACAAAATATTTTCACGTAATTCATAAAGCATAAGAATACAAAGCAGAAGGAAGCATTCCATTCACGGGATACTCTCCTAGATTTTATATCCTAGTAAATGAGACTGTGAGTGAAGAAGTACGGTAACAGGCAGGATTGGTTCAAAGAGTTATGAGCACTAAAAATAAATGGGTTACTGAGAATAATTAAAAATGGAGATGTAGAATAGGACTAATATAAGGATTAATTACAAGAAATTATTCATAAAATAGATTTTGGAAAAGAGTGTTCAGAAAAGCAAATGTCAAAGTAAGGAAAGTGTTATGGCAAATAGTTTACTATGATTTAGAAGTAAAAGAGATGCTGCTAGGGCCATGTGGGTTTCTTATGTTTGGGTGATAATTTTAATTTTTATAAGGGGTCTGAGCTAAGGCGGCTGTAAAATTTTAAGAAGAAAAGTAATTGGATCTGACTGGAGGTTTGCAAAGCTTTTTTTTTTAATGTTGTTTGGAAATTGCCATTGAGATGATTCAAGCAGGAAAGGATGGTGGCTTGGAATAAACAAACAAATAAATGAATAAATAAATAAATAAATAAATAACAATGTGACCCATAGAGGATCAGAGAATGTTGAAAGAAAATCTCTAAAATTGGATGATAAATTAGAAATCGGTGTATAGAAAAGTTTAAGATCTAAGGTCTTGGCTTGTGACCTAGCAAGTCAGTAGTAGATGTTCAAATAAAACCCAATATTTTCAATATATAATGCTACAACAGTTATTAGTCTTGTAAATGGATGAAGATACCTAGGCGAACATTATTTGAAAAGGATATTTTGACCGACAGGTTAGGACTGGTGATCAATGTTTGGGAGTTATGACCACAGCACTGTCGATTTGTTTTGTTTTCTTTTTAAATAGTGGAAATAAAGGAAAAGGGTAAAGGGAAGCATTCAGCAGTGTTTTCTGAATCATGTGACTTCTCCAATATTTTTACATCTGAGTTACTGAGCTTCCAAACTAAAATACCTGGTCCTCTCGTTTAACACTTGAAACACTTGCCTTTCTGCCAAAATCTTCACATATGCAAAATTAGTCTTTGATGCACAGACAAGACGCTTTCCTTCCCATAAGCAACTGCTGTCTTCTTTCGCACTTCGATTATCATAGGAGAGAAAACAGAATGAGAGCGTTAAACCTGTACACAGAACCACATAATGCTACTGCCAGTTGTGTGAAGGTGCTACTAAATGGCTTTTTAATGGAGCGGCTTCATCCTGATGATCCATTTGTGAAAATAGTTTGCAATAAAAAAAGTGGCAATTTGGAGTTCTGTAATGACTACCCTAAATATTTTCTAAATAAGTATTTACAAGACTCTTTTCCCCTGAAGCCGCCACCTGCTAATTAGTACCTGTCTACATGTTCGACCAGAGGCCGCTGTGTCCCAACACTAAGTGCAGTAAAAACACCACACATTTCACTGCAGAAGTGCTGTGTCCTTTTCACCTATTTTGGGAGATGGGGGGTTGTTCTGAGCAGCCAGCTATTATCCTGGAAGTGGTCTAGTTCCTTTTCTTACTGTGAAGGTACTAAGTATTTCATGCAAGAAAATGATGATGGTGACAACGTAGTGGCAATAATGGTACCCAGGATGGTGAGGTGCTAGTTCCAACGAGGACCTTGGTGACCACAGCTAAGTGTTAGTGGATGACACTAGATTCCAAACATAAAGACACTTTGCCGTGTGTTGGTACAGTTTTATGAAACGCATATTGCTGCTATGAAAAAAAAAAGAGAAATAAAGGCAAAACTATCACTTATTGGTTGGTGAGGCTAGTATCAAAGCCGTATTCTTACTCAAAGCATTTGCTCTTCACACAGTGTCATCTTATACATCATTTTCTGGAGAATTTTTCTTTTACCACTAAAGTCAGGTTTAAAGGTAGGAAAGTTTGCAAGTCAACAAAGAAACTCACTATGTAAGACACACGTGAAAATACTTAAGGATACAGAATCAATAACCATACAATCTGAAAGGTGAAAAAGAAGCTGAATTCAGGAGGTACAAGACAGTGGTGGTGCTGCAACTACAGGCTCTAAGACCTCACCATATCCTGATTTGGAAGGTGCCAACATTCCAGGTACGAAGCTAGAGTATTCCACACAGGTAACGGTGAAAAAACTAACTGAACAGATACACTTCCTGGCCTCTGTGCCAAGCTCTACCTATCCCATAATTCCTGGGTTTGTCTCAGTAAGTGACTTGAGAATGTACCCATTATGTTGTGCCTTCTCTGTTTCACTTCTCTACTCAATTTGTAATCTGTTTTGAGATTACCCGCCAAGCAAATTCACTTCTCAGAACCTAGTCCCAAGGCTTCATGCTGGAGAAACTAAAGTTAATCATGACTATCTTCCCTTACTCCTTCTCTCCCTCCCTTCTTCCCTTTCTCCCTCCCTCCCTCTCTCTACCTCTCTCTCTCTTTCCCTCATATGATCCCATGGTTTTCTTAAAATATTTAGATCACCTATGGAAAGACTGAAATATGAAGGTTATTTAAGCAGAATTCAGGCAATATTAGACTCTCCCCAGGAATCTTCCTTTTCCTTTAATGAAACCAAGTTTCTTCCATGTTCACTGTAGTTTGGTCTCAGCCTCTGTCTATAAGATCTTAGAAATCTTTAGTTTCCAATGTGAGGTTATTTATTTTATTTTATTTATTTTAGCTACTAACAGTCAAGTTCGAAGTTCTTGCTCTGAAGTAAAGCAGAGTCCCAGCCATGACGGGATCTCACATTTCATCACTGTTTCTGTAGCTCTCCTGACCTCAGACTACACTTTTCAGAGTACAGGACCACTTTCAAGCAAGCGAGGCTGAGTTGCTCCCTCTACTTGAAACGTTTGACAGAGGAGCAAATGTTTTCCTCTAGAAAATCGTTTCCTGAAGAGGCTGATACCACATCAGTATACCTAATTCTAAATGCTTCTCATTTAGGTTCACCTACATCTTTTTACCCTGCAATAAACAAACAAACAAACAAATAAATAAATAAATAAATAAATAAATAAATAAATAAATAAATAACTTCTGTCATTATTGAATTGTAGGAAAACTGGCTAGATAATGGGCTGTTTGTTATTAATTTCGGGGTACTGGACAATGGTTGATTTTCACTGAACTCATTTTTGTGCAGCTGTTGAAGAGTTTTCGAGCTGCAAGTTTCCTGGAGGGCATTCCTGGGAGAAATGCAGTCATGGTATTTCTTTTTGTAATTTCTCTTTAATTTTCCAAATAAAGACAATTTTTATTTTCAATAATTTCTAAATTTTTTCCCTTCATCGCTGAACCAAACAAAGATAATAATTACTAGAACACTTAACGTCCTGCTTGAATTTCTTATGTGAATTTCTCTTGAGTCTGCCTATGCATAACTTAACTATCGGAATATAAAAATATTACTTCAGATTTACAAACAAATAAAATATTCAGACCCCAAGAAAAGAAACCCTCGTGTCATCTGGGTATGTTCAAGAAGCAAATACAAGCCAGACCATCCACCAACACATGAAAAGAAATGGCCATTTCTTTCATTTTAGTGCTGAAAATTATTTTTCCAACTCATGTGTCTAACATCTGAGACCTGGTTGCCCTCACATTAGCCAGATACATAGCACTCTGAACTGAAAGTTTCAACTGGACACATCTTGCTCTCCAGTAGCTGTGAAACGGAAACATAGGCGTGGGATCAAACCAAACACCCTCCTATGGAAGGAATCTACTCTCAAGAGGGGATCATAGAGCCTGGGATTGCTGGGAAGGTCCTGTTCTTTATCAAACAAATCTGACATCACACCACAGAATTCAGGAAATGAGAAGGAGTATTTCGTTCTTCATGATAGGAACTACTTCATGTAGCCTTTGACATGCTCTGGGTATGTGTGTGTGGGTGTTGGAACAGGAGAGAACTAAAGTCCATTTAACTCCTGGCTTTCCCATTTACCAGCTGTGAAATTACTTAAACACTTCAGCAACCATTTAAACACTTGACCCTTGGTTTGCTCAGCTCCGTGGTAGAGAATGATCCTGACGTTATTTTACATTCTCTGAGGAGATTCTGAAAGGAATAAACTCACCAATGTATAGGAAAACGTGTAGCACTTTAGGAAACTGTCTGCAGTTGGTACTTACTTTGCTAAGGAATGGGGACATTCCTATGGTGTTAACTATAGCGTAGCACTGTGTCCTTATGGCTTTGATTTTACATGTGAGTATGTTCAGGAAACTTGTGAGCAGAACATAGTTGAGGTAGAATTTGAACCCAATTAATCAAATGCAGTAAGCTAAACTCGGTAGAGAGTGGTTCATTAACTGGTACCTACCTGTAGCAAGGTAAGTTCAGAAAATGATTACAAGTATTTGAAAACATTCCAGGTTTTTAATATTGTCTCAACATGCAAGGACATCATCATTTTTAGCAGTTTGTATTTGTTATATGTTATGAAATATTGGTCTGCAATCAATTGAAAAGGACATTGCTTTAAATTACTTAGCTCTGCAATAAATTTTGTTGGAATACTGTGAATATTTATAAGATGGCTATGATAAAAGAATTAGAAGCAAAACTTTATTAATCACTCTGATTTATAATAAAGGATAGGCTCATGAATACCATGAAAATAAATAAAATCCACAAACCTAAAATTGGGTACAAAAAATCAGGTCTACTATCCAAATTTCCCGTCTTCTTTTATTCTTTATTACAGTTCTAGAATTTAGACAGTTTGCTAACACAGTAGCACTTCATCTACCAACCGCATATCCAATAATGTATAAACAGTATGGAAGCATCATGTGAGAATTTGATCTCTAATAGAAGAATCATTTATATTAGATAATGTAGCAAATATTCCCCGGATATAAACAGTGGAGGAATAAACACTTATTTCTAGGAAGTTTGCAGCTAATCAGTATTGGCACTAATGAAAAACATCTCAATGTATGGAAGGTGCTGCCACAAGGTGTGGAATCCCACTGACACTGTTTTTCTCCATCTGTCTTTTCAGGTGTGACTTGTTAAGGATAAATGATCATTTTCCCATTTTTATTTAACTCTCATGTCTCTCAAGCTCACTTCATTTCCTAAAACGTTGGCAATTCATTACTTTTTCCTTTGAAACTTTTCAGTATTAACCCTCAAATTCTATCTCAAAGGAAGGGCTCCTGATAATTAAAACTATTCAAGAATTCGTTTTCTTTCTCTTAAAACCAACAACAAAAAAAAACAGAAGTGGTGGAAGAGAGGAAACAGGATGGGAGTCTACTATAGAGGGTCCTGATTTACCCACCAGGGGATCCAAGCAGATGTTCAGATTCAGGACCAAACTTTGGGCAGAGCACAGGCAGTCTTATGGAGAAAAAGAGGGGTGGGTTTAGAGGGACACTGAAGAGACAGGAGCCCCATAAAGAGACCAGCAAAACTAAAAGATTTGAGCCTAGGGTGTCCTGCAGAGTCTGATGTACCAATGGAGCACCATGCATAGAGAGGACCTAGACCTCCTGCTCAGATGTGGCCAATAGGCAGCTCAGTCTCCATGTGGATCTCTGAGTGAGGGGAGCAGGGGCTGCATCTATCATGAACTCAGTTGACTGCTCTCTGATTACTCACCTCTGATGATGCAGCCTTGCCAGGCCCCAGAGGAAGAGGATCCAAGCCTTAACAAGCTATGGGCAGATGGCAATTGTGGAGAACTCCCCCTTTCAATGGACTAGGGGAAGGGGATAGAGAGAAGAGGGAGGGAAGTTGGGACTGGGAGAGCTAAGGGAGGGGGCTTCAATTGGGATATATAATGAATAAATTGTGAAGAAAAATATTTTTAAAAAAAGTATAGTGTCTGCTTAGCACAATCATCAAGACAGCAGCTTGGAATTTCAGAGATAGCACATGCCACCACCAGATACTCCATTGACTTAATATATGACCCTCAAGCCTCTTGGTGTTTCAGTTTCTTAATTACCAGATGCATATGTCTGACATGAAAAACTTACTTTGTACTTTCCTTAAGCAAAACTGGAGAAGAAAATAAAATAAAATATTTGAAAATTGCTCTATAAGGGCCATGTACTAATTAAATTTTAGGACACATCAAACACGATATGGTATAATTAATACTAATTAGGACAGAATTATTGGAAAATATTCAATGCTATCTATGTAAACCTCAGCATTTACCATTACTTTTATTTTCATCATTACTATCATTATAAAAATCATGTGTGGTAAATTACCATAAATCCTGTGGAGAAGGAGGTTCATCTTTCAATAGGCTCTGGGCAATGGAATCAGGAACAAGAAGTATTAAACTGTGGAAATGAAACTGTGGCCTCAGAGCTTCTGTTTCCCCCCAGGCTCAAGTGTGAGAGAAACAGTGAAAATGGAGTTGATCAGACAGCAAAATGACGTGGGAGCTCAAGCTTGCATGCGACTCTCATTACACCTGGCGAAGATTATTGGTTGTTGCTTCATTTCCGTCATCTAAATCTCAAACAACCGTCTGTTTTGACATATATAAGGATGGCATTCTTGAACTGTGATATATTTCAGTACAATTGAACTAGCCCAAGTTAAGTCATTTTAATGACGGTGGGATGATGGAACGGTGACAATGACGATGATGATTAAGAAGTGGGATAAAGACATTTTCTCAAGGAAAGTAACTTTTGATGGCAGGTGGAGGAGATATTAACAAGTGTTAGCGAATACTGAGTATGCTCAGTATCTTTCTGAAGTAGAATGTAGTAAGGTTCAATGATATAATATAAAATATTCAGTCTATACTCAAAGCCAGAAGATTCCCATACACGGCCCAAGAATCCATTCTGAGGATATTCCTAGGCCTCTGAATGTATTTCCATCTGTTTGCAAGCACAGCCTTGACAATGGAGTGTGGCCAGGCTATTCTGAAAGCACATGTAAACCTGACATTCACAAGCATGTGTTTGATGTAAAAGCAGCTCAATTAACTTTATAGTCCTATGCAATCTATGGCAATCCACTCAGATGGCATATGGAGACCGATGCCAATATTTGATTTCTGTGATTAACTGAAGCAAATATCCTTTAAAATATATGGACTAGCCTGAAAAGGTGGCTGCACTCATATAAACTTAGATCTCGGAGGCTGAAGCAGTATTGTTTTGAGCTCAAGGCTAACATGGGCTACCTGGTTAATAACATCCTATCCAGGGCTATGGTAAGAATTTGCTTCAAAATAATGCACAGACATGAGCACGCTATGTTAAAATATCTATCTTAGTGTAGAGATGCTGACATAAAAGATAAATGTGTTTGCAAGACAAGTGAACAAGTTAAGGCAAAATATCCACTAACTAATGGTTTTATAAAGTCACTTTGCCAATTACAGACCGTAGCCACGCAGGACTATCAAGTCTTCCAAACTCACCCATGCCGAGACTCAATACTGAAATGTTAGCAAATTAAATGGAAAAATGCTGTTTCCACTTTTATTTTGATAGTAACTTCATATGTTCACATATGTATACGTTTGTTTCTGTGAGTAATTTGTTATATTTTCATTTCTCTTCTGTGAAATGGTTTTGTTTTTGTTTATCCTTAGTAACTTTGTCCAAGATTTATGTCTGTCTGCATTTTTTTTTTTGTGGCATAGTATTTTTTTTTTTTGTTTTTCAGTAAGTCCTTGCAGTCAAATCTGCTACTTTTTCATCTTTGTTTCAGCCTGTCAGACCATGTACAAAGTATCTCTCTATACAAGTGTTTTTTAATTCATATGCATATTTTCTGCTTTTTAAAGATATGCATTTTATCCCCGAGTCTTTAGTTCACTTAGCAAGTGTGGTGAAGAAAAGTCTGTCTGTATATTAATTTTTCTCAAATGATATTCTAATTATGGTGATATTCCTTTCAGCTATACTTCCTTATTCTGACTGGAAATGTCACCTTTATCATGTGAAATGTTATACAGTTAATCATGGTCTTCGCACCTGGTTGAGAATGTGTGTCCTGTAGTCAGACTACAAGGAAATTACAGACACAAGTTGTGACCTTAAGCAATTTATTCCACTACCTTCTGACTAAGTTTTCTAACCAAAAAAAAAAAGGAATAATGTGAGGCTGAAAATTACACAAATGAATTAACAAATGCAAAGAACAATATCTTGCATTTAGCAACCAATTCAGCACATGATAATCATTCTTTGATAATGACATTGAAGTGAAACAACACAAGTTCAGAGGAGAAATTTGGGGTCATGGGGTCACTTTGTAGAGGACCATATGATCAGTCAAAGAAGCACTTGGAATGGCGTTGCTCCTGGAGAACTTGCTTTGTTTCTATTATTGGAAGACGGCAGTACACATGAGATGCCAACCTTAAGAAGAAACATTTTAAAGAGGAGCTCTCGACCCTTTCAGTGCTTCTAAGGTAAAGAGTAGGGAAGAATTCAAATGTTGGATGGGGACACAAGTTATTCATAATTATGGCAAAAAAATGAATGAATGAATGAATGAATGAATGAATGAATGAATGAATGAATGAAGGCAGAAAGATTATAGTGGATTGGAGTCTAAAAGGTGAGGTTTATCAATGGCATTTCATCAATAAAAAACAAAATGTGACTTAATAAATTATATTCACAGTTTTCAATATGAACAATATTTTTAATGGAACTAATTCCCTCCATACTACTAAGGCCAAATGTGAATTAATTACAGCTCCTTGTAAGAGCTGTCAATTTTCTCACAGTAGGTGTGCATAAGTACAGTAACATACTTAAACATTAAATTTCTTTCCCACATGGTTGTAACATAGACAATATTTGTTTTCATTATCTATCAGTAGATCATAATGTATATTGATTAAAATTAAAATGTATTCAACAATATTCATTAACTGGGCTAGAAAATGCAAACTACACTATGGAAACTGGTTTTTTCCTAGCACCTACATGGCATTTCACAGCTGCCTGTAAATACCCCGCCCCAGGGCTATCTATCACCCTCTTCTGGCATCTGCATGTGCTGCACATAAACTCAGTCAGATACACATAAAACTGAAAAATAAATACACACATAAATCTTTACACACATGTCATTATTATCTTCACATGTCACAACTATTTTAATGAGTGAATTTTATGCATGGGTATAATTTATATTAGCTCTTCCTGCTATAAACTGTACTAGTTGGCATAATTTGAGCACTTACTTTGGAATTTAATTCTGCCATAAAACTAAATTCCTTTTTTAGAAAATCTATTTTTACCCTGGGCTTTTTTGTTAGTAGTTTTCTATTTCTCTAAAGATTTCATTCACAATAATTGCTTTGTTCTTTTTCTATTCTAGTTTTACATAGCATTCTTATTTTAAATCTGTGTTAAGTGAGCTCACATTTCTTAATTCTAACTTCTGTGCGTTTTTGTTTTTCACTTTTTGAGTAAACTTTATTGAAATGTAATAAACTGCATCTAGACTTATAACGTAAGGATAGAGAATAGTCTCTGCTCAGGCTTCCTCTCCCAGAGACCAGCAAGAATCCACACTGAGATGTTGTGAGCCCCTACCCAAAAGACATCCAGGATCTTTCACTTCAGAAGTGAGCTAACACCAAAGATTTATTGACATGACACATCCTGCTCTCTGCCTCATGCCTGGAAATCAGAAAGCCTGGTGACTGAATCTTGCTGTGAAACCCAACCCATCCCCCTGAAGGCTATGAGAACAGACTCCTATGCATTGGGTTCCTGGAAGTGGGCTCTGACTCCTCTTCTGAGGCATCCCATCATGCTATCTCATTTGTGTGCATCTGAATTTGTCTCAGCTTCCTTACCATCCTGTTGCCCTTCTCTCTGACTGACATGGCTTTAATTACTGTTATAAACACACTATTCTCCAGTAATCTGCCTCAGTGACTTTTAGAACCTCCCATCCAAAACATTGTGCTGAACTGAAGCTTGATGAGCATATAACCATATATTTAACATGACTAAGAGGGAATGAAGCATTTCTACAGTCAGAAAAGCACCAGTATTCTGCTTGGCAACCATTCATCTCCGCCTCTGCTCAATGCAGCCTTGGTTTACTTCATCCTTTAATGAAAAATCACAAATAAAATGAACCACATAGCCTGCCACAGAGGGCCTCTGGAAGGCTCTACTCTGCAGGGTATCAAAGCAGATGCTTTGATTTATGGCCAACCTTTAGGCAGAGTGCAGGGAATCTTATGAAAGAAGTAGGAGATAGTAAGACCTGGAGAGGACAGGAGCTTTACAACAGAGCAACAGAACCAAAAAAAAAAAAAACAAAAAAACTGAGCACAGGGGCCTTTTCTAAGACTGATACTCCAACCAAGGACCATTCATGGAGCTAACCTAGAACCCCTGCACAGATGTAGCCCATGGCAGTTCAGTGTCCAAGTGGGTTCCATTGTAGTGGGAACAGGGACTGTCTCAGACATGAACTGATTGGTCTGCTCTTTAATTACCTTCCCCTGAGGGGAGGGGAGCAGCCTTACCAGGATGCAGAGGAAGACAATGCAGCCACTCCTGATGAGACCTGATAGACTAAGATCAAAAGGAAGGGGAGAAAGATCTCCCCTATCAGTGGTCTGGGGGAATGGCATGGGTGGAAAAAGGTGAGGGAGGGTGTGACTGGTAGGGGAGGGAGCTACAAAGGGGATACAAAGTGAATAAATTGAAATTAATAAAAATTAAAATTAAAAGAAAAAACAAAAAAAAATAACCACATAAAATCAGACGTCACAGATTCAGCAAGAGAAGGCATTTCAGTGACTCACCCACATACTGTATGTATTGATGGTTGATTACTTTATGTTGGTGACTAGAATCTTTCCCACTACCCACTAGACCAGTGGTTCTCAGCTTTCCATTAGCTACCACCCTTCAATACCATGTCTCCTGTCACGGTGACCTCCAACCATGAAATTATTTTCACTGCTACTTTTATGAATTGTAATGTGAATATGTGAGACGCAGGGATCCTGCTATGTGACCCCTGTGAAGAAGTCATTCGGCCCGCAGGTTACCAACCACTGCACTACAGCAGACTTAAACAGCCATCAAATGCTGAGCATGTGTGAACCGTCACACGTGTTAGTGTCCCACTGCTCTTAGACACACACACACACACACACGAGGAAACATCATAGACTTATTATTGGAAAGCTCTGGGATCAGAAATCCAATACTTTATGTGCTACAGACCTAAGATTCAGAAGCTGCATTCTCCAGCTTCCAGAGGCTGCTAAACATCCTAGTGTAGAGGGCACCATTCCTCAGAGTGGAGTTTTCTGTCATCTTCTCATCTCTGGCTTTCCTGCCTCCCTCTCATACCTATAAAGACAACTTTCTTAGATTTGTCTAACCAGGATGACTTTGTGTAATCTCAGAGAGTTGATTATATCAGAGCTATAACGCCCTATTGTCCAAGTAATCTCACATTCAGAGGTTTTGAGGATGAGGGCAAGGAAACCTTTCTGGAACCATTTTTTTTTCTCCCATTACACAAGAAAAAGAATATTGTGAATAAAATTGTGAGCATTGGTGAAAAAGCTTATATATATATATATGCGCTAATGGTTGAGTTGGATGGGAATTGTGTATATATATATGTATGTATATATGTGTGTATATATGTATATATGTATATGTATAGATGTACATATATATATACATGTATATATGTATATGTATATATATACGCATATATATATATATATATATATATATATATATATATATATGCCAATGGTTAAGTTGGATGGGAATTGTGTACTTAGCTTAATGAGAAAAAGGCAGACTGTTTTCTGAATTGACTGTGCCATGTCATTCCCTGATTGATACTATATGCTACTTCATGTAATGCGTGTCTTTTTTTAATTTATTATTTTTATATTAATTACAGTTTATTTACTTTGTATCCCAGCTGTAGCCCCCTCCCTCATTCCCTCCCAATCCCACCCTCCCTCCCTCATCTCTTCCTGTCCCTCTCTAAGTCCACTGATAGGAGGACCTCCTCCCCTTCCATCTGATCCTAGTTTATCATGTCTCTTCAGGGCTGGCTACAATGTCCTCTTCTGTGGCCTAGCAAGGCTGCTCCTCCATTGGAGGTGGGGGGAGGTCATAAAGCCAGCCACGGAGTTCATGTCTAAGACAGTCCCTGTTCCCCTAACTAGGGAACCCACTTGGATACTGAGCTGCTTTGGGTTACATCTGGGCAGAGGTTCTAGGTTATCTCGATTCATGGTCCTTGATTGGAGAATCAGTCTCAGAAAAGACCCCTGTGTCCAGATGTATTTGGTCATTGTGGAGCCCCTGTCCTCTCCAGGTCTTACTATCTTCCCTTTCTTTCATATGATTCCTTGCACTCTGCCCAAGGTTTGGTTATGAGTCTTAGTATCTGCTTTGATACACTGCTAGGTAGAGGCCCTTTGTGGTAGGCTCCTGTCCTGTTTCTTTTCTCCTACTTCCAATGTCCATCCCATTTGTCTTTCTAAGTGAGGATTGATCATTTTACCCCAGGTCCTCTTTCTTGTTTATCTTCTTTAGGTGTACAGGTTTTAGTATGTTTAACCTAGCTTATAGGTCTAGTATTCACTAATAAGTGAGTCTATGCCATGTGTGTCTTTCTGCTTCTGGGATACCTCACTCAGGATGATCTTTTCCAGTTCCCACCATTTGCCTGCAAATTTCATGATTTCCTTGTTTTTAATTGCTGAGTAGTATTCCATAATGTAAATTTACAATTTTTGTATCCATTCCTCCATTGAGGAACATCTGTGTTGTTTCCAGGTTCTGGCTATTACAAATAAAGCTGCTACAAACACTGAACATTTGACTGAACAAATGTCCTTGTTGTGTACTTGAACATCTTTTGGATATATGCCTAAGAGGGGTATAGCTGGATCTTCAGGAAGCACTATTCCTAATTGTCTGAGAAAGCACCAGATTGATTTCCAAAGTGGTTGTGCAAGTTTACATTCCCACCAGCAATGGAGGAGGGTTCCCTTTTCTCCACAACCTCTCCAGCATGTGTTGTCACTTGAGTTTTTGATCTTGGCCATTTTGATGGGTGTCAGGTGAAATCTCAGGGTCGTTTTGATTTGCATCTCTCTCATGGCTAAGGACATTGAGCATTTCTTTAAGTGTTTCCCTGCCATTCTGTATTCCTCCACAGAGAAGTTTCTGCTTAGCTCTGTACCCCATTTTTTAATTGGATTGCTTGATTTCTTGCTTTTTAACTTCTGTAGTTCTTTATATCTTCCGGATATCAGTCTCTGTCAGGGTAATGCATGTCTTGTTAGCATTGCCAAGTCTTCACATTTTACTTGCTATGTAGAAAATATATCACAATTGTATATTTAACTTGTATTTGTTTCCATGATGACTAGCAAACTGAACACTCTTTTCATGTAACTGATCACACTTGTAACATTTATTGTGCAATAAATATATATTCAAATTCTTGCCCATTACAACAGTTTTGTCCATTTTTTTTTTGTAGGTACTTGTGAATTTCCACAGACATGCTCAAAATGGTCTGTAAGTCATTGGTTTTCCTTTCGAGTTTCTAAAGCAGACATCTTTTCTATGAATAGAAATGATTGCATTTGAAGTAATCAAATCATTGGGTGTAGGCTTGTGATGCACATTTAGTTCTTTTTCAAAAATGGACTGAGATAAAGGTCAAAATTCATTTCTTTCTGTGGGAAAATCAAGTTTCCTACATGTCCTATGTGGCTTTGACCTGGAAACCTACCTGCAGTAGAGAGGAAAAGAAGAAAAAACAGACCCACTAATACATGTACAGAAAAGCTGGGTCAACAGGGGTTTGCACACTGACAACAGAAGTGTGTGTAAATAACATAGAACTTTAGCACAAAGACTTGGGGGGTGGTGAGAGGATGGCCTTAGGGGTAGCTAGTGCCAGTGGGAGGGTTTTGTATGACAGAAGTCTCAAGTTGCAGTCTTGGGGAGTTAGGATCTTCAGTTGCTTTTTGCACACTACTCAATTTAGTTGTAAACACTACTGTTTACTCAAACTGTCAACAGGTCCCAATTGCTGGGCTCCTCAGAAGAGAATGTGAGAATGTGTTCTCCTATGATCCCACAATCCTTTAAGAATATATTACTTATTATTTTCCCAATAATATTGTATTGCCTTGCCCTAATCATGAACAGCAACACATTCCTTCCTTCAAGTCGATGTCCTTAGCGCTTCAATCACTGACTTCCTGACATGGAGTCTTTTTTCTTTGTAGACCTCTCCTCACAGCGGAACATCCTCTCGTGTGTTGAGAAGGGACTGTTGCCTTCCCACTTGCAAGCATTGCTCTGCATGTTGGTCCTTAACTCTTTTGACTTATCTCTAATCCCTCACTTTGCCAGGGTCCATTCCCACGTGGTTGGTAAATGAGAGTTTGGAAGCCAGGTTCTTTATGTGGCCTGGAGCGTGATTGTCCCTCCCTTTCTTTTCTTACAGAGTGAAGAATGTTCTCCTTTTCTTTCTGTTCCTGTAATAAGTGTTTTAGACAGAAAAACTTGGGCAAGAGAGGGTTTATTTGGCCTATATACTTAGGTCACAAAACTGAGAGAAGGCAGGGCAGAAACTCAACACAGGAACCCGGAGCCAAAAAACATAAAGGGCAGCTGCTTGCTGGAAAGCTGTGCCCCTCACAAGTTCATTCACAGGGTCAGGTTTAGCCAACTTTCTTCTGGAGCCCACGACCACCTGCCTAGGGTTGGTGCTGCCCAGTGTGTGCTGGGCCTCCTGCATCAATTAATAATCCAGATAACCCCACTACACACACACAGGCTAACCCTGATCTAGGCAATTCCTAAAGAGAGTTTTCCTCTCAGATAACTCTAGACCATGCCAAATTGTCAGATCTAAGGAGGGACAGTGAGCTTCTTTTATATTGTTTTACTTTTCTCTTTCTTTTTAATTTCTTCATGCTGTAAATTAGAAGGTTCTAACTTGTAGCTAGGTCTGCTCAACAATTTAAAGAGGAATTATCGGATGCAGCTTCAGGAAGTACTCTCTAGATGAGTGAGCATAGCTGCTGAGCACTCCAGATATACACCTGTCTCTACTTAAAAAAAATGTCACGCAGGTATGGGGGCGGGAACTCCAACAGCCACTGGAGTTATTGCCTCATTAAAACATGAGGAAATCTTGAGAATGGAAAACATGCACTGAAGGTGACAAAACAAAACAAAATAAAATATAAAAAGAAGGAGGGGATCCTGATTCCTGTTGATAGCACAAAACCATTTGACCAGCTTTACAGCATACAGCTTTCAAATATGAGCATCAGTTACTTGTTACATAATTCAGACAGGAAAGAATAAACCTGCACTTATTTACAGTAACCCTTTCGAGGGAAGGTTGTGCTTGCTGCTGTGCGGGGTGTTGAGTTCTTGCTCCCGCTGAGCTGCAGCCGCCTCCTCAGCGATTATTAAGCATCCACCCAGGAAAAGTGAGTCTTTTAAAAAATACATTTACTTTTTAGCATTTTAAGTCTTTGAGAATTCCTCATTATATTTTGATCATATTCACTCACTCCTCAATCTCCTCCCAGATCCAGCTCCCCATCTTACCCTGGGAGGAACAGGATAGGTGTGCGTACTGTTGACACTCCTGCTTCTGTAATTTAGGGGTTCAGGGCTAGACCGTCACATTCCACTCACATTTCCCACCCTAGTTTAACAAACTGCTAATGCCCATACTTGGTGAGCCATGGAGAGCTAAGTCCATTCCTCTTAGCAGCAGAAAAGACCTGAATGGACAGCCAAGCCTCATTTGTTGTTAGCTACTGAACAGACGACTTGTTGAGACCATGGTAAGATTCCTTACACATCTAAAATGCCTTCATTCTGTTCTCATGCTCTGTCACCATTTTTGGTGTCTGTGGAACTCAAGGTGAAGAACACTTGACTGTGCAGACATGAATGTTCTTCTCTAGGACACAGGGTTGATAGGGGGTGACTACACAAGTCTGACTTCAAATCCAGTGGGAAGCTGTTTTCTCCTAGGAAAACATATAGTACCTTTTAGATTTCCTTGATATTTTAGAATCTTTCCAAGGATGTGTCTGTATGTGACAAATTTTGTTTTGGTTTGGTTTCTTCATTGGCCCAAATACTCAGTGACAGGTGTCCAGAAGCTCCATGTGGCTGTACAGTGTGGAGACAGTGTCTCCCTAGTTCTTAGAAAGTCTTCCCACCTCCATTTTCATTGCTCTCTATATCTAGTTGTAAGATGTTGGATCCTTGGATTCATTCTAAAGTTCTGTGATTTTTTTTTTTATGTTTTGACTCAGCATTTCTTTCACCAGATTAACAAAAAATTAGATACAGGGGTTGTTCCTTTTTAAATTTAACAGTTACATTTTTTAATAATCTGGCAACCCTTTCAATATCTTAGATGATTTTCACAACCTCTAACCCTGCTGTGATGGGCTAAAATATATTCTAACATAGTATGTAAATATTAATTAAAGGTACTGCTGGTGCTCTTTATGTGAAGCACCTTCTATTTCTTGTTATCTTGAGAAAACTTATAAAAATCTTTTTGATTTGTTTATGAATCTTTCATAATTCTAAATTGTGGTGAGCATTTTATGACTATTATTTATTGGTTAGAATAATTGAGGATTAGCTGACCAGGCAGGTGTTTCCTGCTGATACAGAAGTGGATTTCCTCCTCATACCTTAGAGTCTATCTCCTTAGCAGGTTGTCCAGTCAAAAGAATTAGTAGTGTGTGTGGTACATGTCAGTCAGACACTGGGCCCCAAATTAAAGAAGGAGGAGAGTCATAGAACCCACACTTAAAGGCCATCCCTCACCTTGGGTGGCTGTTTAGAATAACTTCTCATTTTTTTCAAATATTTTATTTTTATTTTTTAATATTGATTACAGGTTATTTACTTTGTATCCCAGCTGTAGCCCCCTCCCTCATTTCCTCCCTCATCTCCTCCCTACTCCTCTCTAAGTCCACTGATAGGAGAGGTCCTCCTCCCCTTCCATCTGACCCTAGTTTATCAGGTCTCATCAGGACTGGCTGCAATGTCCTCCTCTGTGGCCTATCAAAGCTGTTCTTCCTTCGGGTGGGGGAGGTCAAAGACCCCACCACTGAGTTCATGTAAGAGACAATCCCTGTTCCCCTTACTAGGGAACCCACTTGGATGCTGAGCTGCCATGGGCTATGTCTGAGCAGGGGTTCTAGGTTATATTTATTCATGGTCCTTGGTTGGAGATTCAGTCTCAGAAAAGACCCCTGTGCCCAGATATATTTGGTCATTGTGGACTCCTGTCCTCTCCAGGTCTTACTAACTCCCCCTTCTTTCATGTGTTGTCCTGCACTTTGCCCAAGTTTTGGTTGTGAGACTCAGCATCTGCTTTGATACACTGCTAGGTAGAGTCTTTCAGAGACCCTCTACGGTCAAGCTCTTGTCCTGTTTCTTGTTTTCTCCTACTTCTAATGTCCATCCCATTTGTCTTTCTAAGTGAGGATTGATCAACTTACTCTGGAACCTCCTTCCTGTTTATCTTCTTTAGGTGTACAGGTTTTAGTATGTTTAACCTAGCTTATAGGTCTAGTATCCACTAATAAGTGAGTATATACCATGTGTGTCTTTCTGCTTCTGGGATACCTCACTCAGGATGATCTTTTCTTAGTCCCACCATTTACCTGCCAATTTCATGATTTCCTTGTTTTTAATTGCTGAGTAGTATTCCATAATGTAAATTTACAATTTTTGTATCCATTCTCCATTGAGGGACATCTGGGTTGTTTCCAGGTTCTGGCTATTATGAATAAAGCTGCTACAAACACCATGACTGAACAAATGTCCTTGTTGTGTACTTGAACATCTTTTGGATATATGCCTAGGAGGGGTATAGCTGGATCTTCAGGAAGCACTATTCCTAATTGTCTGAGAAAGCACCAGATTGATTTCCAAAGTGGTTGTGCAAGTTTACATTCCCACCAGCAATGGAGGAGGGTTCCCTTTTCTCCACAACCTCTCCAGCATGTGTTGTCACTTGAGTTTTTGATCTTGGCCATTTTGATGGGTGTCAGGTGAAATCTCAGGGTCATTTTGATTTGCATCTTTCTCATGGCTAAGGACGTTGAGCATTTCTTTAAGTGTTTCTCTGCCATTCTATATTCCTGTACAGAGAATTCTCTGTTAAGCTCTGTACCCCATTTTTTAATTGGATTGTTTGATTTGTTGCTTTTTAACTTCTTTAGTTCTTTAAATAAAGTACCTTGGTGTGACTCTAACCAAGCAAGTGAAAGACCTGTATGAAAAAAACTTCAAGTCTTTGAAGAATGAAATTGAAGAAGATATCAGAAGATGGAAAGATCTCCCATGCTCATGGATCGGTAGGATTAACATAGTGAAAATAGCCATTCTGCCAAAAGAAATCTAGAATTCAGTGCGATTCCCATCAAAATACCAACACAGTTCTTTACAGACCTTGAAAGAAAAATTCTCAACTTCATATGGAAAAACAAAAAATCCAGAATTTCTAAAACAATCCTGTACAAGAACAGATTGTCTGGAGGTATCTCCATCCCTTATCGCAAGAGCAATAGTAATAAAAACTGCATGATATTGGTATAGAAACAGAATGGTAGATCATTGGAACTGAATAGAAGACCCAGAAATAAACCCACACACCTATGGATACTTGATTTTTGACAAAGATGCCGAAACCATTCAATGGAAAAAGACAGTATCTTCAACAAATGGTGCTGGTCCAACTGGATGTCTACATTCAGAAAAATGAAAATAGACCCATATTTATCACTCTGCACAAAATTAAAGTCCAAGTAAATCAAAGACCTCAGCGTAAAACCAGACACACTAAATCAGTTAGAAGAAAAAGTGGGGAAGAGCCTAGAACTCATTGGCACAGGAGACAACTTCCTGAACAAAACACCAACAGCACAGACTCTAAGAGCAACAATCAATAAATGGGACCTCATGAAACTGAAAAGCTTCTGTACAGCAAAGGACACTGTCGTCAGAACAAAATGACAGCCTACAGACTGGGAAAGGATCTTCACCAATTTTTCAGTTTTGATATCACTGATTTAGCACAATGAACAGGACAGCTGGAGGGACAAAGGTGTGCCCACAGGAGCAGCTATTCTGTCGTGACGTGCAGTGAATTGCCAGTATTTGTTTTTTGTTTTTATTTTTTAACTTTTTTCTTTTTTATTGATATCTCTTAACTCCTGGTTAACAGTGAAGTCAGTCTCTCTGGGGTTCCAATGGGGTACTTTCTGCAGCCATGTTTGTGCAATTAAACCACCTACTTCCTGTTACAATACTGATGATTCTCCTTGTACATTGGATTTCAGTCCTATAGCCACCCCCCTTGCCTGGAAATCTATAAAACAGTTTCCCATAAACTTTTTAAAGTAATTCAATTATTGAAACCAATTATATAACTTAAAATAAAAGCTTTTAGAAGCCTGTCAACTACTTTGATAAGTACAGTATTTGAAAGAATATCTTCTCTTTTTAGTTTAGTTAAATGATAATTCTCTAAAACGTGTTTGCATTTTGGAAAAGGGAAGGTACATTTAATTTAACATAATTGATATCTCTATTCACACAATGTTTCTTCAGGTTTTTTTTTTTTTTTTGTATTTTTCTTTTCCTAAGAAGTAGGCTTTGCTTATCATGATAAATTCTGAAATTAAAAACACTCATTAAATCTTTCTTATGAAACACACCTGAAAATAGGTGAGCAGGAGTTGATACCTAACTCTTGCAAGGCAGTCACTAGGGAACTTAAGATGCTGGCATCTCTGGCCAGCCAATGATTTAAATCTATGAACATACGCTCCATGTTGCTCCGACACTCTTTTCCTTAAGCCTCCAGTGTTTGTAGTAACCTCTCCTTCTGAGATCACTATTCTAAAGCAAATCAATTCTGCTACCTATTGGTTTGTCCAGTCACCTTCTTTCACCCCTGCACTCAGCCTCCCCTTTAACCCTGTCACAGCACACCTCTCCCTCTCTGCACTCCTGGGATCTCAAAGTTCATAGACACTTGAGTGGCCCTGGTCTCTTTTTGGCAAGGTCTGCGATGCTAATAATATGGAACTAATTTTTTAATATTTTCATTGTAGATTCCCATTTTCATCATCCACTGCTTTCTTTTGGTTGCTGAAAATGGAAGATCACATTTGCCCACGCTGGTGATGGGAAACTGAAAGTTTCCTTGAGAGGTATAGATGAATTCTAATACTTTTCATTGGCCACAATGAGGCTATCCCATTATCATGATTCATGTCCAGAACACATCACTGTTCACCTGCTTTAGGTGAAGACTGAGGTCATGAGTAGAAAGAAGGTCATGATACTTATCTGTCTTGATGCCAACATCTCTCGCTCCTCTTTCATCCCAGCATAGGTAGCCATTCTTTCCTCAGTGTATTGTCCAGGGTTCCAGTGCTTCTTCACTTGGATCTGCGACTGGTATAACCATAAGGAAGACCATTATCTCTTTGTAACCCCGTTTGCCTAGTTATCTTAAGCATATTCAAACATGTCCTATATTAGAACAAATAAGTTTCTGTGTCCCTATGTGCTTAGCTCTCCCCTAGTATTTCATTTCCTTTCCCTTTGACTCTAATTGGTTACATTGCTTGACTCACTGTCTTTATGCTCTTAGGCCTTCAACTCACCAATAAATCCTCTTCTATGCTTCCATCAAAACCACTAAACTAATAAGGGCACCTGGAATTACTGCTGGTAAATCAAGTTCCTTATTTTTCTTCTTTACTTCCACAGGATTTGGGATTGTCAATCTTTCTTTGTTTTAAGCTCTGCTGATTGAGTCCCTTCATATAATCATTTTACTTTGTAACAATTTTTGGAGGCAGAGTCTTACTTAGCAGAGTCTGGCCTCAAACTCTCTAGGCAGCAGAGGATAACCTGGAATTTCTGATTGTTTTTTTTTTTCACCCTCACTCTGTTCTACTCCTATTCCTCCACATGCTGAGATTGCAGGCTGTGTCACCATGCTCGGCCTATGCCATGTCAGACACTTGCAAATGTGCTAAGCAAGCACCCTATAATTGTGTCTTTGTCCTTGGAACCATGTTACTTTCCATGGTCATTTTCTTGTTGCTGTTGCTTTGTTTCAATCAGAAACAAACAAACAAAAATCAAAGGAATAAACAGAGGCTAATCTCTCTCTGTTTATACCTCTGATTTTACAGACTGGTTTTCTTTACAAGTTTTCTAATCCTTGTTCATGCATTATGCTCTACAATTTTGGGTTCCGACCTATTTTCCCAGTTTTAAAAACCTTTATAAGATATTAACTTGTCAGCAGCAATGTCCTCCTTCCCTACTACACCCTACTTAAATGGCCTTCTAACCCTTCAGGTTCCTGTGTACTAGGCTCAGGGAAGTTGATGTCTTTCTTGCCCTTACAGCTAAGGGTACATGAACAAAGGAGCCTGTCTATGAAGTCATTTCTCTAACATCCAGAATGGAGCCTGCATATTATAAGCACTAAATAAACTTTTTGTTTAAAGGAAACAGTGTGTCCTGTCCTGGCTCAAGGCACAACTCTGCCATCTAAGTGCTTAGCAAAGCCTGGAGTGGAGCTCTACTTTTTCCTCACAACACTAGTCACACTGACCCTAATTTCTCATTTTATATTTTCTGCAATATTCTGGTGACCTCCAGGCCCTTCTGTTTTCACTTCCTCAGTTCCATTCTTTATATTGCTAGAGTCATCATTCTAAAATCCAAGTATATTTGTGTCCTTTTCGCCTTAATTTTTTCCAGTGGTTGTACATGGCTTCAGTTAGAGTTCGAACAGCATAAAAGAGAGGCATTGAATGGCCTTTGCTCACGCTTCCCTTCTACCCATGTCTCACTGATTGTTTTCCTCATAACAATCCTGTATTGGAGCTTGCCACACCAGCTAATCTTACTTCTCAGTAATTTGTTTTGTTCTCTTCCCCTTCAGGACATTGCTTGTGGCTCTCTGCCTGGAATATCAAAACATTTTTCCAAGTCACAGCTTGGTGTTCATGCTTTATGCCTTTCACTGGTTCTTCTCGTCCTCCAGACTGGAATGAGATCCTTCCTTAAATGCACGGTGGCTCCTTGTTCCTGCCCTCCACACCTTTCACATGGTGATTTACTCCAACTGACACTTTAGATATTGAAAGATAAGTTTCTTCACTGTGAAAAGGGAATATTACTTTTGTCTGTTTCTTCCTTTCTAGTGGAGTGTTCCACAAGTACACACGGAATGAATTAATCCCATCCCTCTTGGCTTTTGTTCTCTGTGCAGTCCGATTTGTACTGATGAAACATCCACTGTTTTGGATTAATTTCTTGCATTTCACTCTCACTTTCCACATAAGCCAGGGTCACGGAAGATTTGCTTAATGCAGGAAATGAATAGAGTAAATGTGTACATAGATTGCATGCCATGGTAATTAAATCATTAGTGACGAACACTGGCACAGAGCATAGAGCACGTTAACATATGTTTTTATTTGTCAGAAGCAATAAGTAAAGATGAAACCTAGTAATTATAGGCTGCATAAAAATGAGTTTTCCGGGTGGTCTTCCATAAGTCTTGAGGAAAAGGGAACAAAAGGCAAACATTTGCCAGTATCCTCCAGATTTCTGCAATAACTGTGCTGAGAACTGCATCTCAATGCCCTGCCTGGCTTCTAGGAATTAAGCCAGTAGTGCTGTCATACATGCAATGGTGCTCCTTCAGACACTCACATGCCACAGTCATCTCAGGCTCTCCTAAGACTCTCTTCCACAGTCATCGATTTCTTTCCAGCTCCTGAAGGGGAAGCTTCTGGTTTCGTTGAAGACCCAGTTTTCTGAGGTGATGTTTGCTGCAGGCTGTCTTATGAGAAGGCTCATGATGTCAGCTGGAACCTGGCTTGTGGGAGAGCATGTAATGTTTTGCTTTCCCATGCCAGGGGTGTGACTTTGGCCAGCTGAAAAAACCTGTGGGTGGACTTTGAAGAGAGAAGATATATAGAAGCCTATGGACAGTGAAACATCACTTTTTGTATCGACATAGCTGTTCTGATCTTTGTGCTTCAACACTTGACTTTGCAGAAAGAAAATTTCTCAGGGGAATCCCACTGAGTCTTGTGGCTTTCTCTGACTTGTCCTGATCTTCTGAAACATGCTGATTCCTATTGCTGCGTGGTGTTGACCTTTGGACCAGACTGCTGGCATTCTGATGACCGAGTTTGGTAATCCCCTAAGGACCCATCTATCCAAATCAGCAGAAAGCAGATAAAAGAAGTCTACAGCTCTTTTCCCTACTAATCTCCCACCTAAGGTTGGAAGGGAGGTAAAGGTGTTTGAGAACCATAAATAAAGTAGGTCTAAGTCTACAAGCTCCACTTGACCCTGCCCTGTTAATAATGACACTAAAGTTGGGACATGTTAGTTAAAAATTAGGAATATTTTATTCATGTCATTTTAACATTTTTTTGTAAATTATGAAACTATATTCTGTGAAATACCAAATTACAAGTGGTGCTTTTGTGATGCATAAAAAACCATAAAATACTTAGTGCTGACATTGTTCTCTTACATTGAAATCAACAAGCCTGCCTCAAGGACATCCTTTTGTTTGGTTTGTAAGTGTTTGCTATAGGGAACAGAGTTCTCATTTTTTTCTCATATGCAGAAAACAGAAGTTCACTATACTGATTTCCACTAAGCCAAAATCTTCTTATGAATGTAGTGGACTGGGCAACTGATCTGACACAGCACCTTCATAGAGAATGAAATATCCATCCTTCCACCTAGGATATTTTAAACAATGAATCAGATAATATTCATTTTAAAATGAAAGGAATATAATGCATGTGTTTCTTGTGGGTGGTAAGAAGATATTATCCACATGAAATATGCGAGAGCAGTAAAGGAGCTGGTAGAACATGAGAACTCATGTCTGAAATACTCTGACTGCCTATATTCAAGAAAATCAAGAGCACTATTTGTAAGCCCTGATGGAAAGAGTTCAGGGTACAGTAATCTAGACACAGTCTAGTTTTGACTAGCCCTGATCCTATTTCTTTGACAGGGGCATGTCCCCATCTGGATCTCTAAAACAGGGCTGATAAGATGGCTCAGCAGATACAACCCATGCTGGAAGGAGATAACTGGCTCCCAAACACTGGCTTTTGATTTCCATACATGTGCCATGGCCAGTGTGGCCTCTGCACTCACTCTGCACATATCAAAAATACACGCACTTATATGCAGATACACAGACACAGACACAGACAGAGGCACAGACAGTAATAATAAGTAGAGAATTAAAACTCTTAACTGTGTTTCACTGACTGTTACTGTGGCTTTGAGAATTACCCAAGAGATGGTGAGTTGTAGGGTGTAAATTCCAATTATTCAAGGCAAAGTTTCCTCCTAGTCTATCCCATGATTTAACAAGTTCTGGCTCCACACAGTATAAATCAAACATGACACCTCTTACGCAGCAGCAGTATCAAGGTGTGAGTTGGGACCCTAGAACAGTCGTAAGGGGCTTAGAAGGTTCTGTGCTGCAGACCTGAGCAGCTGCTCGGTGGTGGCGACAGCAGGTGTTAGGAAGGTATGCTCTCTCTCCAATATGCTTGCCTTGCTCTCCTGTCCCCTTCCTTGTCAATAGCCAGTCAACATTTATTGATTGTGCAGAGACTCAGGGCTCACTCTTTTATTGCACGCTTACCCATCTGCCCCTTTTCTTCTTGCTCACATTTCTCTCCAGGGTTGGCTTTTGTTTTTATACACATCTTTTGATCTGCTTCCTTTTTCTCACCATATGGCAATTCTGGTGTGTATTTCTTTTGGTTAGGAGTAGATAGGAAACAGAAGGAGAAAGTAGAGAGTCCCAGATGGAAGCAAACAAAAAGATTTAAAACAATTATCACAGCAATGGATGGTTTAATAAATACTTCTCTCTTCATCATGGTCCCAGTCCCATGACCATCAAACCATTGTTTCAAAAGTGAAAAAAATTGATGTTCACAGATATAAAATTTGCCTATAAGAAGAGTCTCCAAGTATCTCTTACCTGTCAACATTAAACAATTAATTTTGCATCTTCCCTTCTGCCTTCAAGAGAGCTGCTTCTTCCAAGACACAGATGAGTCCTATAGAACAGGTCTGTGGACCACAGTGACTAGCCTTCCCTGCAGCATTTTATACTTGCAATCACACCTTTTTCATGAAGTGCCACCTGGCTTCTGTGACTTAATATTCATTCAGATTTTCCCCCTTTCTATGAAAACACATTTTTTTTCCTAGTTACATCACCAGCTCTCCACTGGGACCACCTGACATAAAAACAGAAGTCCAGAGCTCTCCTACACAACTCATCTCATCTCTGTCTAATCCTGCCTGATTGACAGTCAGCTTCCTGCCTTAGGACCTTCTTTCAGTTTCCAAAGGTTTCTCTCTAGTTGTAATCTATCTTTTTGAGCAGGAGATTTTATATATTACTGTTGTCTTGAAAGCTCAATTTGAACTTAGATTGAATAAAACCAAAAGCTCAAAGGGTTCCCAACAATGCTTTTCCACTTAGTTTCCTTGTCTTGAGAAACCAGCTCCTCCCAGGTGTACATATCAGAAACACACAAATAATCTTTGATTTGTTTCCCTCCATGCCTAAATGGGTTGCTGTAGGTGTAGGTTGCTTTTACTTCCTGGGTAGTAAGTCAATTCTCCTCCTGACTGACCACTCATCTCCCAGAGAGAGTACTGTCATCCACAGCCTGGAATATTTGGGCAGTTTCCTAAGCAGCCTTTTCCATTCTGGTCCTCCCTATCTTGTTATTCAGGAAGTAGTCATAACAAGCTTTGAAATCGTAGACCTACCCAGCTCTTTTGACTTAGGTACTATCCAGCTCTTCTACTGCCCCAGCCCTATTCCCTTCTCTCCTTTGCTTGTTAAGTTCTTTACAGACGCAGCCCTGCTGGTCTTCCTACCTGTGATCCACAGTCATTCCAATCCTGAGGCCTTCAAGCTGATTCCCACCCTTGTTGTTTCCCTTTTTCCCTGCAACATTTATACTTGCATCGTACATCTTCCAGATGTCACTTTCTTCAATAATCCAATCTAAACTGGGTTATCATTCATCTCTTTCTAGTTTGGATCATATTAATTTCCTTCATAGAATTTATCACAACCTGAGTTTTAACAGCCATACATTTAGCCAGTGAAGAGTCTTCGAAACAGGAGCAGCCCTACAGGATTTGCCTTCCACGTTTTTTAGAAAGGGGATCCCAGTGTTGTGTTGGCACCAATATCTATGTACAGTGTGAATGTCAAGCCAGAATAAACCCTGGGTGAAGTTTGGGTATCTGGTATCAATTATGGGGTAGGTCTGAGAAAAGGGAAGGTGACGTAGGGAGAAAAATTAGAAAAGAGATGAAAGAATTATGGTTATGGGCAACCTGGGAGCTAAAGAAAAATGCCAAAGTATCAAGGAAGCGAAGCTTGGGCATATTTTATTATTCTAGAACATTTGACCACATGTTTGAGAGCAGATGGAAAACATCACTCTGAAATAATGCCAACAATACTGCTTAAAATCAATTTAATCAGGTTGTTCAATCCAAGATGCACATTCAATTTAGATTAAGGTAGATTAGAATTAGGGGAACTCCCTGGGACAGACTTGGAGGAAATTCGACCAGTTAGATCATTCCCTGTCTCCAGATGGGGATCTGTTTTAAGTTACTAGTATAGGTACAGGACAAGGAAGGAGTGATGGGTATTTTTGGCTGGCCCTGGGGATGACTAGATCATAGGCAACACCAGTCTGCACAACCAGGACATTTGGAGGTTGATTCGGGCTAAATGACCAAAAGTGGATTGGTTATTTCTCAAGATCTCAACATCAGTAAATGCGCTAGGTAGGAAAACCAGCTAGTGGCCCTTTACAAAGAAAATTTAGTGAAAGTTCAATTGTGGGAGGAGGTAGTGGAGATAGAGAAGGGATTCTGGAAAACATGCCCTTACTCAACAAGAAAAGCAGGAAGAGACAGGTTGGTTTTTTGTTTTTTTTTTTTTGTTTTTTTTTTTTTGTTGTTGTTGTTTTTTGTTTTTTGAAACATGTATTAATGAGGATATAAACCATCTACCATTTTAGGATCAAAAACAAGACTGAGAAGAAGGCAAGGGCAAGGGGTTTTAGAGAGAGAGAAGACTCATTACTAGAAGCCAGCCCTAGATCATGCCTATTTTAGACCTCCATAAAGGTCATCAGCCAATTTAAGTCTGACTTTTATTTTCTGATGTGGAAAACATCTTAGCCTTTGTTATGCCCAATACAACTGTTGGGGGAAAACCATACTGGGAAGGTTTTGTTCTTACAGCAAACTTGAGACTATGGCTAGATGATTAACACCCAGCCCACACATACTTGTAGCTTTTGGATTGCTGGGACAAGCAAAATCTATGACTGGCAGCCTCCTCTCTCATTGGTTTAAGCTCGAATGAGCTACAATGGGACAAGCAATGATAACTATTTTTCTATTAATTGTCAGTAACGAAGAACTTAAATTCAACCTTCTACCAAGATGCTTTTTGTTTTGTTTCTTTATTGTTAGTGAAGAAAAAGAAATGCGAAGAAAAAGAAATGCAAAGTAATAAAGAAGTTGGATTGCATATACCAATTAATTCAACATTCAGTAAGCATATAAAATCTACCATTGGCTGATTTTTAACATGAGTAATGTTAATTATAGTAACAACAATACTTTTCTGACTGTTGGTAATTTCTTACCACAGTCACCATAATTCTACACTTATGCTACCCCAAACCAGTTCTAATTGTCAAACTACATTAAAGTGAGGGGGACATGCACATGTAACATAACTGAGTATTTAATATGCTCATCACTAATTTATCAAATCAGAGGGAGATGGATATTTCTTTTAAGGTTTAAATTATAAGAAAGGTCTTATTCTTCCTTTTTTTTTTCCCCATAGCTATGCAAAGCAGTGTTTCTCTACTAGAGGCTTAAATCTTTTTAAGACCTAGTAAAGCACTGATGGTTTTCTATGATCTCCCTTATTCATGGCTGAGTTTCGATCTATAAAACAGGTCTAGATAACACAGCATAGGTATTAAAACAAACAAATAAACAAAAACAAAAAAACTCAAAATTTTAAACTTCTTAATGATTACTGGGGGTGGAGATATATTTCTTTTCCTGGCTCCTATAAACACGATCCTAAATATTCCTAACAAAATTCATTGGGCCAAACACTCAAATAAGCAAAAATGAATTTAGAGGATGGGCACTTGTGAAAAGAAAAGGAATTTGTGAGGAGTGTGAAGGAACAGAGATGGTAACATACACTGGGAAGTGAATAAGATAGCCATCCATGGTTTACCCATATTGAAATGTCATAATGAAATTTAGTATTATGCATAGATAATACGTATTATGTTAAGACATTTAAAAGGAGTATTTCAAGTGATAAGAGAAGTAGCTCTCTTTGCAATTTAAGCTGGAGCTGTACATAAATTTAAGGTTTATGGACTTCATGAAGAGAGGCCCTTGTCAAAGTGGCTAAGACTGCGTCACTTCCCCAGCTGCAGAAACACGTAAACATGGTGGCCTTCTGTCCACTCTTCCGAGTGGCACGGTCAAATCCGCTAACATAGAAAAGCAAAACAACCTAAACGCTCCCGTTCAGGCTTGAGATGAGAAAATGAAGTCGTAAAAGGAGGAGTGATTAAAGATCAGTTTACCATCTACACAAAACAATACAAAGCAAAAGAAAAGGGAAGTTTTACACACAAAGAAATACAGTCACCCTGCATAGAAGTAGCCCAAGGCAGCTCAGTATCCAAGAGGGCTCCCCAATAATAGGGCCAGGGACCATCTCTGACATGACCTCATGGGCTTGCTCTTTGCTCGTCTCTACATGAGGTGTCCACAGGGGAGACAAAGAAACCAGTCCTGATAGACTATGGTCAGATGGAAGGACAGGAGGACCTCCCCTATCATTGGACTGGGGGAGGGGCATAAGAAAAGAAGAGGGAGGAAGGGTGGGATTGGGAGGGAGTGGGGGAGGGGGCTATAGCTGGGATACAAAGTGAATAAAGTGTAATTAATAAAGTAAAATTAAAATATGTAAAAAAAAACAACAACCCAAAAAAACAAAACAAAAACAGAGTTTCTTAAATGGGGAAAAAACTCTGCAATTTTGTAAATATCTGCCTACAGGGTTTTTTTTAATTTAATTTTATCTATCTATCTATCTATTTATCTATCTATCTGTCTACCTATTTATTATTTATTTATTTATTTATTTTTGGTTTTAGAGACAGGGTTTCTCTGTGTAAACACCTTGGCCATCCAGGAAATTGCTTCGAGGACCAGGCTAGCCTCTACCTCATATTGACCTGCCTGTATCTGCATCCTGGCCTGCTGGGGTTAAACGCTAGTGCCACCACACCCAGCACAGGGGGTTTTGTTTTGCTTTGCTTTGTTGGGTTTGGCTTTTGTGGGTGCTTGTTTTTGTTTTTGTTTTTGGATATTGATGCAAAATCCATATGAAAGGGTGGTAGCTTTGAAACACCAAAGACGTGCTTAGAATTATAAAAACATTGTAAGATGAGTTAGGATTGGTGCGGTAGGCACTTTTCATTAATTTGTTTATTTAATCACTTTGCAGCCTGATCACAGTCCCCTCCCTCCTCTCCTCTCAGTCCCCACCCCCACACCCCTTTCTCTCCTTCTCTGAGAAAGGTAGCCCAGCCCCATGAGTACCAACCCTGTCACATCAAGTCCCAACAGCACAAAGAATATTTTTTTTTTACTATCTGCTTTTTTTTCCTTTTCTTTATTAATTACATTTTATTCACTTTGTATCCCCCCTATGGTTCCCCCCCTCCTCCAGTCCCAATCCCTCCCTTCCTCCACCCTCTGCATGCATGCCCCTCCCCAAGTCCACTGATAGGGGAGGACTTCTTTTTCTTCCTTCTGATCCTAGTCAATTAGGTCTCATCAGGAGTGGCTGCATTGTCTTCTTCTGTGGCCTGGTAATGCTGCTTCCATCTCAGGAGGAGGTAATTAAAGAGCTGGCCAAAGAGTTCATGTCAGAGACAGTTCCTGTTCCTATTATAATGGAACACACTTGGATACTGAACTGCCATGGGCATCTGTGCAGGGGTCTTAGGTTATCTCCATGCATAGTCCTTGGTTGGAGTATCAGTCTCAGGAAAGACTCCTGTGCTCAGATTTTTTGGTTCTGTTGCTCTCCTTGTGGAGTTCCTGTCCTCTCCAGATCTTACTGTTTCCCACTTCTTTTCTAAGATTTCCTGCCTCGGCCCAGCATCTGCATTGATAGTCTGCAAGGCAGAGCCTTTCAGAAGTTCTCTGTGTCAGGCTCCTGACTTGTTCCCTCTTTTCTCCTTCTGATGTCCATCCTCTTTGCCTTTCTGGATAGGAATTGAGCATTTTAGCAAGAGTCCTCCCTCTTGATTAGTTTCTTTAGGTGTACAGATTTTAGTAGGTTTATCCTATATTATATGTCTATATGAGTGAGTATATACCGTGTGTCTTTCTGCTTCTGGGATAGCTCACTCAGGATGATCTTTTCCAGATCTCACCATTTACCTGCAAATTTCATAATTTCCTTGTTTTTTATTGCTGAGTAATATTCCATTGTGTAGATATACCACAATTTGTGCATCCATTCCTCCAATGAGGGGCATCTGGGCTGTTTCCAGCTTTTGGCTATTACAAATAAGGCTGCTACAAACATGGTTGAGCAAATGTCCTTATTGTGTACTTGAGACTCTTTTGAGTATATGCCTAGGAGAGGTATAGCTGGATCTTGAGGAAGAGCTATTCCTGGTTGTCTGAGAAAGCACCAGATTGCTTTCAGAGTGGTTGTACAAGTTTACATTCCCACCAGCTGTGGAGGAGGGTTCCCCTTTCTCCACAACCTCTCCAGCATGTGTTGTCTCTTGAGCTTTTGATCTTAGCCTTTCTGATGGGTGTAAGGTGAAATCTTAGGGTCATTTTAATTTGCATTTCCCTGATGGCTAATGAGGTTGAGCATTTCTTTAAGTGTTTCTCTGCCATTCAATATTCCTCTATTGAGAATTCTCTTTTTAGCTCTATACCCTACCCCATTTTTAATTGGATTACTTGATTTTTTCCTGCTTAACTTCTTTAGTTCTTTATATATACTGCATATTAGTCCTCTGTCAGATATAGGGTTGGTGAAGATCCTTTCCCAATATGTAGGCTGTCGTTTTGTTTTGACTACAGTGTCTTTTGCTTTACAAAAGCTTTTCAGTTTCATGAGGTCCCATTTATTGATTGTTGCTCTTAGAGTCTGTGCTGTTGGTGTTCTGTTCAGGAAGTTGTCTCCTGTGCCATTGAGTTCAAGGCTCTTCCCCACTTTTTCTTCTAAGCATTTTAGTGTGTTTGGTTTTATGTTGAGGTCTTTGATCCAATTGGACTTTAGTTTTGTGCAGGGTGATAAATATGGATTTATTTGCATTTTTCTACATGTAGACATCCAGTTAGACCAGCACCATTTGTTGAAGATGCTGTCTTTTTTCCATTGAATGGTTTTGGCATCTTTGTCAAAAATCAGGTGTCCATAATTAAGTGGATTTACGTCAGGGTCTTCTATTCGATTCCATTGATCTACCAGGCTATTTCTATGCCAGTACCATGCAGTTATTCTTTTCTGAAGCCGGGTAAGGCAGCCCAGCTAGGGAAACCAAAGGAAGGCCACAGAGTTAGAGAAAGCTCCTACTCCAATTGTTACGGGTAGGCATTTTTTAAAAGTTAATTTGAAAAGCCACTGTGGACACATAAATTCCTGGATAATTTGCATAACCATTGTGAGGCTGCACCCTTGTGTTTCCTGTGGTCTCTGGGATCTGCATCTCCCTCCCAGGCTCCAAGGAGGAGGATATGCTCCTCAGCTGTGCAGTTAAAAGAGCTCATGGCTCAGGCTCACGCTGCAATTTTCAACCTCATCTCGATTCCATTTTCATCACCCTAAGCTTCATGAGACTTCATTTTTCTTACATGTAAAGTATCAAAGTCTTTTAAAGAGATAGAGATGAACATGCAAATGGATGAACGAGTAAAAGCAGACAGACATAGACAATTGGGTGCTCAAAACATTGTTATCACTTGTTCCCTCCTCTCTTCCTTTTCCCTCAAAATTTGATGCCCTGTTCTTTGAGTGACAAATAATGCAATGACAAATTTAAAATATACTTTTATTATTAACTATTATTTGTGTGTGTGTATGAGGGAATGGGGTATACATGTCATTGAGCACATGTGAAGGGTGGAGCTGGCTCTTTGTTTCCAAGTTTACCAACGTTCCAGGGACGGGCTTATGTTGCCAGGCTTGCTTAATAAGTGTCTTTCCTTACTGAGCCACCTTGACAGCCATAGATAACAATGTTTTACACTAGTTCACATACACATATTATAATTATTTTATCCACATTATTCTATTAATCATTACAGTAGCTACCAGTGTGTCCTTTATGGTTCAGAAAAGGGAGGCTCAAAACAATTGTAACTTATTTTAGATCCCTTATTTGGCAATGTGTACTGAGGGTGTGTTACATTCTTGTCATGACACCAAGAGCCAGGGACAAAGAGAAAATTGTGCTAGGTTTTCACCTTTTTTGTGGCCCTGCTTTAATAAAGAAGAGGAATAGCGGACGGTATAGAGGCTCAGGACAGTGAGAGACGCTGAAGGTTTCACTGTAGAATACTCTCAATGAGATTCTGTATGGAAGCACGTGGTGGCAATGTCTTCTGAGGTTGGCACACCCTTAAAAGGTGAAGCCCAGCTGGCAGAAGTGGCATTTACAGTGACTTTACTTCCTATCTGGCCTCGTTTTCCTGACTGCTGGGCTATGAGCAAGCCTTTCTATCATGCTTCTGAAGGCAAAGGGACTATCCCCATCCATTATTCACCCATATCATATTGTACACCGTTAAACCATGAGACAAAATGCAATCTCCCGTCTCAGGTTTCTTCTAATCAGGTGTGTGGGCACAGTGGTTATCAAAATAAGTAGTGCAGCTACCCTGTGGCTCTTTCAGTCACACTACTGTAACTCAGATGATATTTCCCTGCCACCTCTTCTCTCACACTTGTGTGGCACAGTTGTCATAGGCCTTTTTCCTTTGGTATTCCCTCACTCTCTGGAGATGAGCATCTTTAGTTAGGCATATGTTCCTTTCAACACATCATTTGTTTCCTCTCTTTTCCTGCAGCTGCCGTTCAATGTAAGTAGTCTTCAAGAGTGCATTAGGCCCTGGGCTATATATAGAGGACAAAATAGAAACACAATGAGGAGAGAAGCGTAAAAATGGCTGTTCTAGATGAGGCTAGACTATAAAAAGACTATCTCAGATCAGATGTATAAAGTACCACTTATGCTAGGATAGATATCTGGGAATAAAATCAAAAGTGAAAGCTGGGACTGGGTGACCTGCTTGACATAAAGGTAGGTTAAACTGAAAGATGAAAGACAAGAGTAGACCGAACATGTTGACTGAGTTGATGGTAACATAGGCAAAGACGCTTTCAAGATGAATATTTAGACCCAAGTTAGTTGAAATATATCACTTAAAGATATACTTAATGACATTAAGGGAATTCAGATGCCTTATGAAGCCACGAAAAGGAATGTATTATATGTTTTATCCTTGCTCTGTTAAAATCAACTTAAGGGAGAGTTTATTTTTATTCAAAGATGAGGTATCCTAGTGCAGAGGTCATGTGGGGTCATGAGCTTGAGGTAGCTGGTCACACTCTCCCTACAGACAAGAAGATGAGAATAATAACTGCTAATTCTCCTTTAGCTCCATCCATGACGCCCCCTAAGCAATGATGTCACCCACAGTGAAAGAGTGTTTCCTACCTCAACACTCAACAAACTTAACTTAGATAATTGCCTCAAAGGCAGGTCCAGAAGTTATCCTAATCTAGACAGCCCCTCAGGCATGCCCTGACATTTATGAAACTCAGAGGTTCTAGAGTTTCCCAAGTTGACAATCAACAATAATACAGGATAATTGATAATTGTGGGTTGTCAATATTAGCCATCATGTAGGTACTGCTCGGGATGGATGAAGCAGAACAAAAAAAAAAAAAAAAAAAAAGACTTCACAGAGGGTAAAACTTGGAAGAATAGCAGTGTTGAAAGTCTAAAATAAAGGGGACAAGAAGATGTGCCCCTACCCAGTGGTCAATGCACTCACTTATGATGAGCTTTTGTTCTCCATCCCTGTAGACCATACACCAAGAGAAAGGTTTAAAAACCTATTCATATTATTTCAATGAAAGTCAATGACTTGGCAGTTCTGAGTAGAAAACTTTTATAGATTATCTTTACAAACCAATTTTTAAAACTAGATGATTATAATGGTAAGAAAATGGAATAAACCCACATATTCAAAATTTTAACTCATCATTTAACATCATAGAAATGCTTTAGGGTTTGTGTCAAATAGTGACATTTTACCTCAAAGCAGAGCCTGCAAGTGCTTTAAAAATATTAGGTCGCATGTCAGTCTCAGAAAAGACCCTGTGCCCAGATATATTTGGTCCTTGTGGAGCTCCTATCCTTTCCTCATCAGACTAACTCCTCTTCTTTCTTATGATTCCCTGTACTCTGCCAAAGGTTTGGTCATGAGTCTTTGCTTTGAAAAACACTGCTAGTAAGAGACTTTCAAATGTGCTCAGTAGACTCCTGTCATATGTTCAATGCACATCCCATCTGTCTTTCTAAACAAGGATTGATAATCTTACCCATGTCTGCTCTCTTGATTATCTTTTTTAGGTGTATAGATTTCATTATGTTTATCATATCTTATAGGTCTATATAAGTGAGTATATACCGTGTTCGTCTTTCTCCTTCTGGGATATTTCACTCAGGATGATCTTTTCTAGATCCCACCATTTGCCTGCAAATTTCATGATTTCCTCCTTTTTGATTGCTGAGTATATGAATATAACCTAGAACCTCTGCTCAGATGTAGCCTGTCGTAGCTCAGTAACCAATTGGTTTCCCATAGTGAGGGGAACAAGGACTATTTCTAACAAGAACTCAATGACTGGCTCTTTGGCCTCCCCACCCCCCAAGGGAGGAGCAGTCCTGTTAGGCCACAGAGGAGAGCTTTGCAGCCAGTCCTGAAGATACCTGATAAAACAGGATCAGATGAATGGGGAGGAGGTCCCCCCTATCAGTGGACTTGGCAAGGGGCACGGTGGAGATGAGGGAGGGAGGGAGGGACTGGGAGGGAATGAGGGCTCGGGACACGGCTGGGATACAGAGTTAATAAAATGTAACTGATAAGAAAAAAATAAAATTAAAAAAATATATTAGGTCGCCTAACTACATAGTAATTGCTATTAACCATTTCATCACCTTACCCATACTACAAATTTTTACCCCTTCAAATTATTACCATATTTTAATACTATAGTCATCAGAGACAAATTAATTGTATTCCATTTTTAATAAAGGTGATTCTAATAATGCAAAGGTGATATTTTATAAATTTTATCTTTCAGTAATTTAAACAATCTCTGTTACATCTTAGCTTTATAAATTAGTTAATTTTATTTTATAACTTATTCCTGAGAGTGGGTTATCGGTCTTATTCAACCTTCTCATGAAGGCTACCCTTTGGAAAAGAATGCAAAGAAATAAATTTTTATAGATGTTTTGAAGAATATTTTAAGAGTACCA
Source organism: Psammomys obesus (assembly GCF_907164565.1). Taxonomy (NCBI): domain Eukaryota; kingdom Metazoa; phylum Chordata; class Mammalia; order Rodentia; family Muridae; genus Psammomys; species Psammomys obesus. Next base: position 13,280,868 of record NW_026592548.1, read on the forward strand.
CAAAATGATATTGGCAGAGCAGGGAGGAAGTTTAACTTATAGAAAAAAAAAAAAAGGATTTAGAAAATCTTTGGTTGGAGTAAGGGAGTTGTCTGCTGTAGGACTTTCCACGAGCCTTAGTGAGTTTGTATTCATGGCAACCACTTTATGTCCAGTGAGCTTAAATATACCAAACACTGGACAAGACGCAGCATGAAGCATGAAGACTAACACAGGTGTAACAGAGAGTGGGATGTCTGGAGAAGCGCCTTGCTCAGGTAGGGAAAGGGAAAAGCAGACATGCAGTGAAAATGCCTTGACTAAAAGTAAAAAGGAAGCTACTTTCACTGAATCTTATGTGTAGTCAATTCTTTTTTTAGAAACACTTTCATCGAAATGTCATTTGTCACCACTCTCCTCCTGAAAGCAGAAAGACCTGGGCTATTGTCTGGGAATTGTATCTCCTATGCCTGGACAGTGTCTGCTACAGAGAATATTCTCAGGAATTAAATATCAGACAAGATGGATAGTACATAGATGGCAGGGGAGCCTTAATAGCTAAATCATATTGTTTTGAGACTCCAGTGGCAGCCTCTGTGTAGAAAGGAAGCGTCCAGGTGTTTCCAAATTCTGACGCTCTCTGAAAGATCTCTCCTATGGGGTATTTCATAGGTTAGCTACACCTTTGGCAACCTGCCAAGGACACAAAGTCACACTCATGGATGGCTACTAATGAGAAAACAATAACACCTAAAAGGAAAGGTGGTTGACAGTCTTTTACACATTTCATCCTACCGAAATTTTATTATGTTTTCTGTAAAACTGGGATTTTTTTATATTAATAGCTCATTTTCTGAAACTACTTTTCAAATCTTTTCTAAGTTAACCAAGTCTGTTAATCCTGAAAATTATGACAGAATCAGACATTGCAGAAGAAGAAAATCAGATCAGAAGGGATCAATCATTTGCCCATCGTCAGAGCATCATTGTGAAATTCTGAGGACTGTATGCCATTTCCCGTGACTCTACCCATTACAGCATAGAGAAGAATAGAGAAGAATAACCACCGATTCAGTCCAGCCGGAGAGGTCCGCTAATTTATAATGCAATTGAAAGTTTCTCTTAAAAAGTAATCTCTATTTTTAAAAAGTCTACATGACTAATTCTCCTGAAATAATAAAACAATCATAAGACCACATAAAAGTCATCTAAAAAGCCGGGTGAAGAGAAGATCAAAGATGCTTATGTAAGGACAAGATAGAAGCCAAGCTTCAGAACTCAAAGCTTTTGTGAGCTCTAATCATTTTCCTGGCATTCATAAAATCTTAACCATTTTCTTTCTACTTTTTTGATGTATAATATTCAATCAATTGTAATGGAATGTAAGTGGATGGTGCTTGTAACAGCCCCTGTGCATGAAAGTGAGGGTGGAAACTGTCTTGCATGCAGCAGTGCCGCTCAGAGGGAAGAGTGGGTCTTTTGCTGCATTCCAGAGATATCCAGAAAAAGATCAGTGGTCCTATGATGGAATCCATTTTCATTTATGTAGATACCCTATATGTGATGAAAACCCACACATATATATATATACATAATATATATTCAATATATGTGTGTGTGCCAATTTCAGTGGAATTATAAATTATGCATAATATACGTAATTATAAGTTATATATATACATATATATACACACACATATGGGTGATCTATATGAAACATATTATATATTGGTGGGACAAGGGTCCTTGCTGTGACTGCCTAGGGAGGATCACTCCCTCAGTGTGGCCTGGAGGACTTGAATGAAATGTGGGGCTAAAGTTTACTGTCCTACATCTTGTGTCGTGATTCACCAGCCTAAACAGTTGTCATTAGAGGAGATAGCAAATGGAGGAAGAGGATCTGGCAGAGAGAGGACTAGGAAGAATTGAGAAAGGAAAAGCTGTTGTCAGGATGTACTGTGTGTGAGAAGAGTAAATGAAAACCAAACATCCCCCTGTGGTTAAAACATATATAAGCCCTTTAAATTATATAGTCTGACAGATAAAGAGGACAAAATATTCCTAAACTACTGAGGCAGGGAATGGTGAGGTGTTTTTTATTTTTTTGTTTGTTTGTTTTTAATTATGAAAATGGTTTCTTTCTTATTAGAAAATGATAAAGTTACTGTTACTGTCATGGTTTTGGGTTTTTTGATTTACTACTTTTTAAGTAAACAAAAAGCTAAGATGACAGTTTCTTCCAAGGGTTGGTTGTATATAACCATTTTCTCATTTTATGGTGCATATTTATGAGATTAAATGCATAAAATAGTAACCTGTGTGGGATGGTTTTCAACAGTTAAATAACAATCTCCTGTCGAGAAAAATTTTGTTGCAGCCAAAGGCTTTTAATTTGGAATTCTATAAATGAGGAGAGGAAAGCTTGTGATGGATGCAGACAGAGAAAGACAGAAGAAAGAAGATTTGAGTGATAGCCTGGCATATACAAAGTAGCATTCAGCCTAAACAGTTTTCATTGTCTGCCCTTAAACTCAAGGAAACCATACAAAACACCTGTTATTGAATCCCTAGAAAAATTTCACAAAGAACCTTAGGTTTTTATAGCAAACAAAGAGAGTCACATCTACTAAATTTCCTTCGTGAAAACATTTCAGTAAGAAACAGGAAAAAAGGTATCAACATTGTTCCAATTTTGTTAATAGTTCAGGTAGAAATCTGCATTTACATTAATTGACACCAAATCCTGACTGAGAACATGTTAAAGAGTGTATCTGCGTGTCAAGTTGGCTCATGCTTATAATCTTATAACCAAAGAGAGGTAGGAGAATTGTTGTGGGTTTGAGACAGGAATCTGTCTCATAAAACAAACCAATTAAGCCTAGGAAGACAAATCAGTTAGTACAATGCTCATGCTGTCCATGGCCAAGAAACTGGGTATGGATCCTATGAACTGTTGTAAAGCAAGCCAAGATCACAGCTGTTTTCATCTTAGCATGATTAAGGTGGCAAGTAGGAATAAAGATAGAAAACCCCCGAAGCTCACGAGCCAGCTAGCCTCTCTTCCACAGCAATGAACAGGAAACCCTGTCTCAAACAAGACCGAAATTCATGTCCTCTGACAATAACAGGCAGGCCCTGACTATGCACACCAGCACTGACACACAGACATGTACACACACACACACACACACACACACACACACACACACATTTCAGATATATACACAAAAGTAGCCACAGAATAGCTATATTCTCTTTGTCACTGAAACATGGTTAGTCCAAAATCTGCATGGGACTAAGAAGGAGAGGACTTAGAGCATGCAAAAAAAGACAGGAACAAAAGGACTGCGCAGAGCTGAGGGCCAGCCATTCGGTGTGATTGCTGGGGATATGAGTATGGTTTGGATTGTAAGGTATCCCCCAAACGTTCTGTGCAGTAGGTTTGATTATGAGTCTGTGATACTGCTTGGAGATCAGAGATTTCTTAAGAATGGAGCTCAGAAGTAGGATGTTAGTGGTTAGGGTGTGCCCTCTGAAGGGGTCGTTGGAACCCTTCTCACCTCTCTCCTTTGCTGTCTGCTGCCATAAAATGAATGGACACCATAGCCACATACTTACATTTTGCTGGCGTTTGCTCAAAGCAACAAGGCTGCACCACTATGGACTGAACCTTTGAAACTATGAAGCAATGTAAACCGTTCCTTCTCAGTAGCTAATTTACCTCAGGTATTTTTATGCAGTAGCAGCCTGACTATGGCAATTAACGCCCCAAGCGGTAGCTACTGCTCTGCATGTCACATGTAATTTCAAAACTGGGTGCTCAGTTCATCTTGATTAATTCCTTTTTGTACCTTTCTAAAGCACCTAACTGAAAAAAAAATCCTGTCAAAATTTATTAAAGAAGGGTATTGTTCACTAAAGAAAGGATCAATCCAGCCAACAGTTATTCTTATCTAATATCCTGAGTGAAAAATCATATAACCATAGGAATTAGACAATTTGGATGATTTGACTCCTTCCTGACTCTGGGAACCGTGAAAAGTCAGACTGGCCCTGTCACGAAGGCAGAATGTTTCAGCGACTGCATTCTTAGTTCCGTGCCTGAGATCCTGACTCTCAGCCCAACATTCACCTGTAATCCAATACTTGACTGTAAGAGGAGAATAGTACCTGTTTATTATCATCAGTCTAAGTAATGATGCCCCACATGACACCGCACTTAGTAGTTTCAACTTCTTTGACCCTACTTAGAGCCTTCTCTGAAACAGGAGCCATTGGTTTCCATTCCCTGACGAGGGAATGGAGTCAGCACTTCCATCACATGATGAGAAAAACTAAAATACCAGCGCTAAGATTTTGACTTGGATGTTGCCCACCATGGCTTTTTGTCTTATCCACCTTGTAGAGACAGCGAGTAACACAAAGGAATCTGTCATCAGGGGTAATCCCAGCAGTGTGGTGTCCTATGGCCTGCAGGAACCTATGCTTCTTCCAAAACCCTCATTTCTAAGCATATTGTTTTTCCTGATCTAAAAATTTCCCTTTGTTATTGCTACTTAGTATTTCTACCCTTTGTGAAATAAAAAAAAAATTATATAACCATTTAACTATATGACTTTTAGGTATACCTTAGTCACAACGATTTTCCAGAAAATAGGTTAAAATAGGTTTTCGGTTTTTTGTTTTGTTTTGTTTTGTTTCCTAAAATACTCAGGGTATATAGCTGCCAGTTTTTTCATCTCATGACTTTTCTGACAAATTAGCTCTCAAAGATTAGCTTTGTCTTTTGTCTAGTACATTGTATAATATTGCATTTGATTTTATTTACCTATTTCTTCTGTTAGGTTATACATTGAATTGGGGGAAAACATCATGGCTTCATTTATTGTTTGCTTTTCTAAGACTTATCAAAGATCTTTGAATGCAAAAATACTTAATTCAACATGCTGAACTAGTAAATTAACTTATTAAATGTTAATGTTAACTTATTAATGTTAAAATTAACAATATTAACTTAACATTAAGAAACAGCCATGAAGTTACTATTAAATGACAGAAACTTCATTCTCTAGAATAAAACAATTTACAGTTCAACTCCATTCTTCAGTCAGTGAAGGATAGGATGTTAAGAGGAGAGAGAGAGAGAATTCATATGAGTGGAAACACATCATCCTTTGCTTAATCTGGAAATAGAGGGACCATGTGCTCCCATCAAGAACAGAAGTAGGAGATTAACCTGACAAGTGGGGATAATAGTATGGTGGAATTTGGACAGCACAAGGACAAGTTGGACCTTTCATCCTTGCATCATGGAGCTGCCAACACTACCTAGTCAAGGAAATTCTGTGATTGTGTCTGTAGCTTAGTATATGACCTCAAAGGCCAACAAACCCATTGCAAATACTTCCAGGTGCGCTAGAGAAATATGAAGAACTCTGGAATGGGTAACTCGGTGTTCTGAAACAGGAAGCGGAGACTAAAGTATTTGGCAGGACCAGTAAGCAACTGCATGAGTTTCCATAAAGATTAGCACATGCAGCAATAAAGAACAACAGACTCCACCCATTTATTCACTCCACAAACGTTTATTCTGAGCTAACTCTCCAGCACCATTTTATGCAGCTCACAAGTTATTGTATGTATTTCTGTGTGTGTATTGAGGGGGTGCTATTTAAACAGAAGAGAGACAAAGTGTGTTTTACTATGATCAAGGCCAGCTCCACAGGCACTGGGCAGTACTCAAGGGATGACTCAGATGAGCCAGGCTCTAGAAGTTTAATATCCTGCAGTTGTCTTGATACATTTCATTATTTCAGTTGAAAATGTGTGGTTTTTCAATAAAATTCAAAGTGACAATGGAGTATTTGTGAGATGTGTTAACCTCTGCTCGAACTCTGTTCTCCCTTTCACTACCTTCCCTGCCTGCAGGGGTTTCCCTGTGGCCTTTCCTTTGTACTCTGTGCATTGGCCTTGCCTGGGCTCCACAGGATCCCCATGGGTGCCAGTGCCTGAAACATAGAAAAGGAGGTGGATTTTCAGCAGGAGTGGGCATCCCTGTCTGAAGGGTGGCAGTGTCATAACAGGTTTGGCATACCGTGATTAAGATCATGGTTCCATGAGGATCACTCACCTATTTTTGGGCTGAAAACATCCCATGGAAGAAGAGACAGGCTAACTCTCACAGAGTCAGCACCATGCACACATTTTTTCATCAGGTTAGAGAAACAGTGCATCTGCTCCTGCTTATAAAAAAGAAGAATCTGTGAGATCTTCTATAAGTTCATAATTCAGTGAAACCCTGGAGCTTAGTGGGCTCCCGAGCTTAAGCTGACTGCGACTAAGGATAGACGAGTTATCATGCATAAAGGAGGGTGAAGAACTTTGGGGAAGAAATACCACATGAAGTCCTCAGATCAAGTCAGCCCAGAATATGCTTCATAAAGTAGGAGAAGTTGAAAGGGATGGGGAATGGAGAAATGGTGAAGGGATAAAATGGTGGGTGACAAGGCAAGTCATAGAAAGAGAACATTCTGTAGCTTGGGAAGAAGCAACAAAAAATACAAGGGAGTCTTCTCCAGTGTTTGTTATTCTTAAGGTCTGTCTCACCTACCCTTTACCTGGGGAGTCCATTTTCATCCTCTAAGTGAAGGATGTTACAGCATTCTCTGTAAAATGTTGTTTTTTAAAGTAGCTTGTCATTCTCCCACTCATCCCCCTGGCCTGTGTGTGTGATACACTAGGGCCCTTCCTGCCAGCTGTGCAGAGGCTGGCTGTTCTGAAGAAAAAGATCTCCTGCAGCACCTGATCACAAGGCTGTCTCCTGATTCATTTGCAGCCCCCACTGGGAGGAGCACTGTAGTTAGTTCATGCAGCCTCTCACTGGGAGTGTGTGCCCTGCAAAAACCATGCAAAAACCATGCAAATGGTCCCTAAGAGGAAACCAAAACAACTCTCAGAACTACAGAAAAGCATTGTTTTCAGAATTAGCATGAAGCGGATTTATTTTTGCCTTAGTAAAGAGTTTTTATCACATTGACATTTAGTTTATTAGAGCTAAGTTTACAAGACCAGTTTCTGGAGAGCTTTTACCTAAATCAGTTGCCATTTTATATAGATAAGATGAGAACATGTTAAAGAAATATAGGTTTCCCCTCCAAGTTTATACAAAATAAAGTCACATTAATTCTTTACCACCAGGAAGCAGCCTCCTTAACCATGGCCTTGGCGGGAAATAGGGATGCCCAGCAATACATTAAATCTAGGCTTAAAGTTGCATGTTACATATTCAGATTGTTAGCTTGTCTTCTTCATATAATTTTTTTGAAAGACCGGGAAAGCATGCTTCCATTTATAAATTTTAATATAATTGATAAATAATTACTAAGGCTTTTGAGGTACCTATAACTTACCAGTGGTCTAGGATTCAATGAGTGACACCTGGAAAAGAGGAAGGCAAACTGACTTTTGCAGCCCTTTAACAGACACCAAACACATTGGCTATGGCTCTTTCAAATTTATGCTTGCACCTTCCTAGTGGTGTGCATAATGTCCCCCTCCAATGCTCAAACAAAATCAGTTTAGCTTGAAAAGGGTTCAAGGAACTTGCCCATGTTAGCATGTTTACTAGAGAGCCAGGGCTTAAACTCAGGTGTGATTTATTGCAAAGCCCTTCCTTCCATTTCTGTCTCATGTAAACACAACCTAAACCAAGGAGAAGAGTTCTGTGATCAAGGTATAATTTGCAAAATAAACCCATGTTTATCTACTTTAAGTTAAAGCAATGGAGAGAATTTAAATCAATTATTTTGTCTCCCTGCCATAATGTTTGTTGGAGAGTATTTAGCTAGCTATACTAATATCTTAATTCAGTAATCTCATCCTCATCCAATCATACCCACTATTCAGAAGGTTTGACAAAGATCAGTTAATAAATTTAGAAACAAAATTATTTATTGAATGCCAAACAATATACTAGATCCCAAGTTTCTGGTTACCTCTGTTGTGGAAACAGCAGTGCAGTTAGAAAAGAATTGAAGGGGGAAATTGGTGGGACATGGAAAGAGAAAGGGATTTGGAAGGCAAACACAGAGGTTCAAGGTCAAGTACTTCCAACAGATGGGTAAAAACGACTGCATGATATCAACAAGGCCATGTGAAACTTAATGTGGAGCAAAAAAGCAAGGTTAGAGTACTGAAGGCCTAGTCCAGAAGAATCAAACGCTGAGTCTGGAAGTCACCCAGTGAATTCCAACATACCCCCCCCCCCCCGTCTTCCAATCAAGCAACCGCCACAACTTAGTTGACCTAGCATGACCAGAGCTCTAAAGGATTGGGAGGAAAGAAGCAGGAGAGTGAGAAGTCCCATACAATTCAAGGAACGCTTTCTACCTGGGTACTGTTTTCCGTATTCCTGCAATAAAGGGAAAAACAGTCAGAGCGGTGAGAAGAGCCTGGGACATGCGAGGGCTCTTTTGGTGCTCAGGTGAGAGAGGTTTGTGGTATAAGTGTGCGCTGCGCACTCACATTTTAAGGCAGTGTAAGGGTGTGTGCTGCACACAGACTTTAAGTCAGGGGCAAGTTTCTCTGCAACCTGAATATCGTTGGTGTTCTGTAAATTCTGTTAACTTACTCAGTTAACAGAATGAAAGGGAGAGAAACAAGATTCATTTCAGGAGGAATAAGAGTGAGATTTACTTTGTGACAGGTGGGAACTTTTTCAGAGCACTTTCCATCAGCTGTATGTGAAAATAAATTCACAAAGGGAAAGGGTGTCCCATCACAGAAATGCAAATGTTAGAAGATACATGAGTTCTGATGTGGAAGATATATTATCATATGTGTGATTTCCTCAGTGAGAGGAAATATCAGATTTATGAATATGCTGTGCTCCATCCCCATCTGAAGAGAAATGTGAAAAGGAAATATGACCTTGGATCATGACTTATGTTCTCCACCTACTGAGAATCATCAGAAGGGGACTTTTACTACATCACTAAAAGGACCAGTTCTAGGGAGATGGATCTGTGGATGAAGCACTTAGCTTGCAAGTGGAAGGACCTGAGTTTGTATTTTCATAATCTACATAAGTTCCAGAGATGTGTGGCTGCTCAACTGTAGTTACAGTATCTCCAGAGCAAGACAGCTCGCTAGACTAGCCATATTGGTTAACTCTAGCTTCAGCTGAGAGAGCATCTTGTCTCGATAAATATTGTGGAAAGGGACCTAGGATAACTCCCAGTGTCAGCCTCAGACTCCCCCCACACACACACACAGGAGAGACAGAGACAGAGACAGAGAGACAGAGACAGAGGTGCACAATGTTCAGATGTATATACAAGCACCTATGCGACACACAAACACAGTCAAGAAAAGTGGAAGAAGGGATCAGGGAACTGAGAGTGGATGGAAATACATAGACACAATTCATTGCAAACAAATTTAGCACTATGTGCATGAAGTCTGTTTATTAATTCCTTGCCACACGACAGGAGTGAGTTAGTATTCTGTCTCCAAGCCTCAGCATCTTCATCTGCAAAATAAGAGGATTAAATCAGATGGTTTCTAAGGTTATTTCCAATTTTACAAAATCTATTTAGATAAACAGAGTGGCAGTGTTCAATGTACTTAAAAGAAAAGGAAATAGATCAGTCAGTTTGTAAAGGTCTATGCCAAAGAATTATTGTTGTGCTGTATAAAGAAGTAGATCCCGTTGTTTTAATAGAGTGAGAGTAATGGCTGAAATTAATTTCCACAAAGGTTGGAAAAATGGCGTATATACACAGAGGATGAGTAAATTGCTGCTGTAATAGGATGACTTAAATGGTGATGTGAAGATACTAAAAAGGAGAGGACACTTTCTGTTCCTTCAGAATATTAAAACTTAACGGAACATGCTTAAGAATGATTATAAGTCTCAAGGCAAAGACTAAATCTACTCCTCTGTTTTGCAACTCTTAGTAATATCATCTAATACCTATAACCTCTGTTATTTTTATTAACCAAGTCTCAACTGAATTCATTTAAAAGTAAAACAGTAGAGCTCCAAGCATCTCTTGTAGCAAAATGAGATTATATGTTTAGGTTGTGGCCAAATAAATGTAAACTTACTATCTGGGATAGTTTTATTGAAAGGCTACATTAGGAGGAAGAGGAGAGATGTCAGGAGGAACAAGAGAAGGAGAAAGCAAGTGGAGGAGTAGGAAAGAAAGAAAGAAAGAAAGAAAGAAAGAAAGAAAGAAAGAAAGAAAGCGAAAAGTACATGACGGAAGCCAAGCAATTCAAGATGGAGCAATGCTTTTTTATGTGTTCCTCCAGATGCAATGGCTATAGCCATAGCTGAATAGGAAGTTCCATTGTAAAATACAGCAACAGAAAGAAACTATAATAATGATGGTGATGATGACAATTTCCCTGTCTCTGCAGAGTAGTTGTGTGTGGTTTCTCTTCAAACTTCTTTTTCACGAAAGAGAAATAAAATTTGGATTTGACTAAGCCATAGTCATTTCCGCTATTGTGTCTTCTCTTGATGGTATGAAGCCAGAGTTTTCAAATGACTGCGCTTTTGAATGTGAAAGGTCTCAAGTAATAAATATGTCATTGGCATGGAGGAAGGGTAATAGAGGTACATAATAATGACTCCAGCAAGGAAAGCCGAGGAGCTTCCAATCCGTATCATACATGTACAACATGCATAGTCCTGTCACCACCTGCTGTATATCAAAAGTGCACAAGGAGTTAAAGACACATGAGACACTGATGAGGGCTGTCAACAAATTCCTAAAGCTAGTGATGAATTCAGGGTGGAATTCCCAGCAAACCAGTCTGGGGAAGAAGATGGAAAGATATACATCTGATATGAGAACTCTTCTGCCTGTGACCTGTGATCCCTGTTGAATTGAGAGTCTGGTAATTTAGAAACTCTCAGGGCTGGAAAAGGCCAGCTGCTTATTCCTCAGATTGAAACAGTTAAAAGAAGCCTCTGAAAATTCTAGTCTTAACAATAAATATGGCTGGTGCCATGCCATACAAAAGCTGTTAGCCTGTTGGCAAGGACAGTGCATTATTTCACATGTCCTAAGTACAGCAGACAGCAGCAGAAAATTACTTGGAAGAGCAGAGTACTCAGGTCTATAAATAAAAGGCCAGACTCCTCAAAGCTTAAAAATTCCATTTATCTAAGATGTTTGGTTTTGTTGACTCACACTTGGAAATGACCAAAAGGCAGCTTTCACGGAAGCCTACCACATTCTGAAGGGTGTCATACTGTTCAGGACCTTCCATTTCAAGGCTCATGAACTCATTCTGTCCAGAAGTGGTTTGCAGTGTATGCATAACGTTTAGGGAAGTCCTGTTCATAGTGTTTGTCAAGATGTGACCAAAGAGGATGACAGGAATGGAAGATCCTCCTAAGAGTCAGAGTCAAGGTTCATCAAGGAAATTGAACAGCTGCCTTTTTGTTGAAGTGCAGGGTCTGAGATTACCAAGGGGCAAGCAGACTCTATAGCCAGGGCAAAAGGCCTCACACTTTATGTACAAGAGCTAATGCATATGTCTTCTTGCCCACAGGAATCATTTTATGCTTATCTTGAGTTGCCTTATTCTCTAAAAAAAAAGTCACACTCATGGTGAAAAACAAGAGGCCCAACTTCCAAATGGTTGAGAAGATGTGCTGTGTATTAACATCTAAGCAGGCAAACTATAGGGAGAATTGCTGTATGTCATACAGAGGCAGACCATGAAGTGAGATGCAGTGAGTGGGAAAGGAAATTCAAGCTTTTGTCTTCATGAAAAACAAGAAGAGGTACTTGGCCGACAACATGCTAGGGAGTACGCAGAGCAGCAGGGTAGAATGCACAGTTCTTTTCAGCTTGTCAGTCCATCGGATGTGGAGTAGCAGATCGAGAACGTTACTGTGACCTCCTTTAGCAACTCAAAGCTTACAGGAGACATGAGCAGAGACTAAGTATCCATCCCAGGCCTGTTGTGACTAGCCATCAGAACATGCGCAGTACCTGCTTATTTAAGGGAGACCACAAAGAAGCACAAAGGAATCCCAAGGGCTCTACCTAGACTGAGAAAACAGCCCAGAGAAGGGGATCGATCTGAAGACAGTCCTCACAGTCACAGAGGCACACATCACCATGACTCAGCACAGATGAGAGGACAGGTCACATAAGCAGACATAAGATTTCATTAGTAGACCCTGTTGCCAAGGAGATATAAAACATTCAAGAAAATTAACAAACTCTTGAGAGTCTCAAGAGAAAATAAAAGAGAACAGTGATTTTTTTTTTTTTTAAGGAACATAATGCCTGACTAGAGGAAAGACTGTGTCATTGAGTCTAAGAGATAAAAGTCAAAAAATGATCTAGATAATTAAGAAATAAGTAATATAAGTAACAGACAATGACCCTTTTATGGAACTATATCAAAAGTATGAAATTAGGTAAACTTTTAAAGTTGCTACTTCATCATAAAAAAAATCAGAAAAGAAGAAAAATGGATACAATGTAGTTACATTTTGGAGTGAACTACCCAGGAGTTACAAGAATTCAGGGAAACAGTTAAAGGTCTAGAAAATGAAAACTGAAGTGTAAATAATACTATTAAATAGTCCAAGAAAAAAATAGGCTAACATTTCAAAGGAATACATTAAATGTAGAATACAAGATGGGATCCTTTCAAAAGGAGTCAGGAAAATATTACACAGAGCAGGTAATTGCAAAGGCCTTCTCTCTCCTAACGCGGAAATTGATGGATTTGAGAAGAAGGATATTAAAAAGATCTTTAAGAGTCCGCAGGAAATAGAAGTGCTAGGACAAAGCATGGATGTCATGTAAAATATTTTATGACAAACTGCTGGCCTGAGTCGATAATTCTTGGGCTAAAAAGGAAGTGGTGCTCTAGAGAGAGAGGAAAGGTATGGAGGCATGGAGGTGGGGAGAGAAAACTATAGCCTTTCCCTTCTACATACATTTGAGAGCTAACTGAAGTATCTTATTTTAATAAAACAATGTTCTATCAGTTACAAAAAAGAAAGAGAATAAATAAAACAAATCACAAAGGTTGCAATAAAGTCTGCAGTATCTCATTAATGACCAAGAATCAAGAATCAAGAAGTGCACTGGTTGTTAAAGAAAAGAACAGGGTCCATACAGAAAAGCCAGCAACATTTATGAGCAAAGAGTTTGAGCAGAAATGCAAATACTCCATTGTGGACTATAATTGAAATTTGCATATACAAAAGTCCTAGTGATATTTCACATAATCTGAAAAGTTGTTAAATCTCAGAAGAGAGTATGCGCTAATTAAAACCATACAGTGGGGGCTGAAGGGATGGCTCAGAGATTAAGAGCACTGGCTGCTCTTCCAGAGGTCTTGAGTTCAATTCCCAGCAACTACATGGTGGCTCACAACCATCTATAAAGAGATCTGGTGTCTCTTCTGGTGTGCAGGTGTACATGCAGACAGAACATTGTATACATAATAAATAAATATTAAAAAAAAAGAAAAGCAAGAAAAAATAAAAAAAATAAAAACATACAGTGATGTGCATTTCATTTGATTTCCACCGTTCATTACTATATACAAATGAGATTCAATTTTGTGTGGTCATCTTATATCCGGAGACCTTCCTAAACTCATAAGTTCTAGGGTATCTTTTCTCATTTGTTTTTATAATTCTTGTGATTCTTCAGCACTGATCATCACGCTGTCGGGGCACACTCCATTCTTTCCTCTCTTCATGTTATATTTTCCTCTTTACACCTTAGCTGGTAATACACACAGCATATGCTGTGGAGCGTGGGACCACAGGAATGAGTTTTCTAATTCCATGCTGTCTTAGGAAACAGTGCCCAGCCTCTGGTCACTAGCTATGGTACTAACTGAGGATATGTGTAGATGTTCTTCAGGATGGCGCATTCTGAGTTAGCTTAACATTTTGAGAATGTATATGGTGGGAGTTTTGTGAGGTACTAGGTGATGCAAAGTTGATAATGACCCCATATATTTAATTTGAGATTATTGATTTATTCTTCTATAGATGCGAGTTTCCTTTATGTCTTGAATTTAATGAGTGTTTGTCAAATTTTTATCCTTAAACTTGATGCTAACCTAAATGTAGTGTGTGTGTGTGAGTGGGGGGGGGGGGGAGGTTGGCAGAAGTGAATTTTATTACCCATAGTTTTTCAAGCCTGTAAGAGTAAACATCTTCCCACCTTTTATTAATCCACATTAGACTTGAGGTTTAACCATTATTGGCAAATCTGCATTCCAGGGAACTTCATTTCTTGTTCATGATAGATGGTTCTGGATTCTGTGCTGCCGTCAGTGGTGGTAGTGGTGGTGTGGTCTTGTCTATAAGTGTTCTTAGCTCACAGCTATGGTGGCTTCACAATAGAAAATAGGATGTCTAGGGTATTCCCCACTTTTTTTCTAGCCGATTTAATGTGTCTGGTTTTATGTTGAGGTCTTTGATCCACTTGGACTTTAATTTTGTGCAGGGTGATAAGTATGGATGTATTTGCATTTTTCTACATGTAAACATCCAGTTAGACCAGCCCCATTTGTTGAAGATGCTATCTTTTTTTCCATTGTATGGTTTTGGCATCTTTGTCAAAGATCAGGTGTCCATAAGTGTGTGGGTTTATTTCTGGGTCTTCTGTTCGGTTCCATTGATCCACCATTCTATTTCTTTGCCAGTACCATGCAATTTTTATTACTGTTGTTCTATAGTACAGCTTAAGATCAGGGATGGAGATACCTCTAGAATATCTTTTATTGTATTGTTTTAGCAATTCTTGTTTTCTTGTTATTCCATATGAAGTTGAGAATTTTTCTTTCCAGGTCTGTAAAGAATTGTGTTGGCAATTTGATGGGAATTGCATTAAATCTGTAGATTGCTTTTGGTAAGATGGCCATTTTTACTATGTTAATCCTGCCAAGCCATGAGCATGGGAGATCTTTCCATCTTCTCATATCTTCCTCTAATTCTTTCTTCAGAGACGTGAAATTTTTTTCATACAAGTCTTTGACTTGCTTGGTTAGGGTTACACCAAGGTACTTTATGTCATTTGTGGCTATTGTGAATGGTATTGTTTCTCTAATTTCTTTCTCAGCTCATTGGTACAGGAGAAAACTTCCTGAACAGAACACCAACAGCACAGGCTCTAAGAGCAAAAATCAATAAATGGGACCTCATGAAATTGAAAAGCTTCTGTAAAGCAAAGGACACCGTCATCAAAACAAAGCGACTGCCTACAGATTGGGAAAGAATCATCACCAACCCTTTATCTAACAGAGGACTCATATCCAATATATATAAAGAACTAAACAAGCTGAAAAACAATAAACCAAGTAATCCACTTAAAAAATGGGGAACAGAGCTAAAGAGAGAATTCTCTGTAGAGGAATATCGAATGGCAGAGAAGCACTTAAAGAAATGCTCAACCTCATTAGCCATTAGGGAAATGCAAATCAAAACAACCCTGAGATTTCACCTTACACCCATCAGAATGGTCAAGATGAAAAACTCAAGGGACAACACATGCTGGAGAGGTTGTGGAGAAAGGGGAACCCTTCTCCACTGCTGGTGGGAATGTAAACTGGTACAACCACTCTGGAAATCAATCTGGCGCTTTCTCAGACAACTAGGAATAGCGCTTCCTCAAGATCCAGCCATACCACTCCTAGGCATATACCCAAAAGAGGCACAAGTACACAAAAAGGACATTTGCTCAACCATGTTTGTAGCAGCTTTATTTGTAATAGCCAGAAGCTGGAAACAACCCAGATGCCCCTCAACTGAAGAATGGATGCAGAAGCTGTGGTACATCTATACAATGGAGTATTACTCAGCAATGAAAAATAAGGAAATCATGAAATTTGCAGGTAAATGGTGGGACCTGGAAAGGATCATCCTGAGTGAGTTGTCCCGGAAGCAAAAAGACACGCATGGTATATACTCACTCATATAAGCATACAATATAGAATAAACACACTAAAATCTGTACATCTAAACAAACTAAGCAAAAGAGAGGACCCTAACTAAAATGTTCAATCCCCATCCTGAAAGGCAAAGAGGATGGACATCAGAAGAAAAAGAAAATAGGAAACAACCTCGGAACCTGCTACAGAGGGCCTCTGAAAGCCAGAAGAAAACAGGAAACAACCTTGAAACCTGCCACAGAGGGCCTCTGAAAGCTTCTGCAGTATAGACTATCAAAGCAGATGCTGAGCCTGATGGCCAACTGATGGGCAGAGTGAATGGAATTCTATGTAAGAAGTGGGAAATAGTGAGAGCTGGAGGGGACGGGAACTCCACAAGGAGAGCAACAGAACAAGATAATTTGAACACAGGGAACTTCCCAGAGACTCATACTCCAACCAAGGATTATTCGTGGAGATGACCTGGAACCCCTGCACAGGTGTAGCCCATTGCAGTTCAGTGTCCAAGTGGGTTACATAGTAATGGGAAGAGGGACTGCCTCTGACATAATCTGATTAGCCTGCTCGTTGATCACTTCCCCCTGAGGGGGGAGCAGCCTTATCAGGCCACAGTAGAGGACAATGCAGCCAATTTTGATGAGAACTGATAGACTAAGATCAGAAAGAAGAGGAGAACCTCCCCTATCAGTGGACTTGGGGAGTGGCATGCATGCAGAAAGGGTAGGGGGGGTGGGATCGGGAGGGGAGGAGGGAGGGGCTTATGGGGGGGGATACAAAATGAATAAAGTGTAATTAATAAAAAATTTAAAATAATTGAAAAAAAGAAAACCTAAAAAAAAAAAGAAAGAAAATAGGATGTCTCTCTTTATCTTCTTGTCCCCTTCCTCTCCCTCTCCCAGCTCTGTCTTGCACCCTTACAGCTTCACTCCTTCTCCAACGCCTCTAAAGAATTTATGTTGGATGCTGTCTCCGTTGGTGTCATTGCTGTGACATGCTATTACAACTCTTCTATTGTAATGAAGTTGCACAGAATTTATAAATCTTTCAGACTCATATTTGGCAAGTAATTTTTATCAAAGCATATACTTCATTTCAGTTTTCAAAACTAATTTAGAATGTTTGGGAATGTAGAATGTATAAGGCTTCATTTTCAGTGTTGATTTTTGAGTATCTGTATTTATCTTCTTATTAATGATTACGATTGGCTTTTTTTGGAATTTGAGTTTTTCATCTTTAAAAAAACATAGTTTCTTGTTTTGGACATTATCTTACAGTCAATGATGCTTTATTGTACTCCTGGTTTATAGTCCTAAAATGCAGCTTCATTAATATTTTCCTTCTTTATTTAGTGCTTTTACTCAGTTTTATCTCATTCATTACACTGAATTTCTATATTACTTATTTACTGCCTCAGTAACATGAATATTTGGTGCAGTACAATTTATTTTGAGCACTAAAACTATACCTATCTTACCGCATATAGTGGTTATGAAGTTTTATAGTATGTTCCTTCGTATTTTACAACACAATTTTTATTTTTGTCAAGGGTTATTATGTGTATGCGTTCTAATTTCTACATGGTTTATGATTAGTTTTCTATAATAGGTATTGTTTCTGATTTTATATTATAATGGTTTGAGAATATAGTATTCATAAAATTCACTTCATGGAATTTATTAACAGCTTTCTTTGTGGTATAAAACATATTCCATACTTTTTAAAGAAACCGAACAAAACTCATTCTATTTAAAAATATAAATACTGATGTTGCTTGAAGATAATTATTTTAACTTGTTTTTCTCTAAGCACTCCTTACTGTTTGCCCAATGTAGCTGTCAGCACTTGCTGTGGCATTTCTTCCTACTGTTTATATTTACTGAAAACTCAGCACTTCAAAGTTTGATGCTATGTTATTCAGTTAAGGAAGATACACATTTGCTTAATTTTGGATTTAACTAATTTCACTATTAATCATTTTTCATTGGCTATTTTAAGGTATGTTTTCTTAAGTTGGACCTTGTCTAAATGTGCAATTATTTTGTTTCTGAATATTTTGCCTAAGCCCTTAGTTAGTGTATATTATTAAATATACAACCAATTTCATTTTTCAACATACTCATTCTTTCTCTTTTTTATGTATATTTTTCTATCACTGCATATGCATCCTTTACTCTGAGAATTTCAAAACCATCTTTACTTTTCTTTACTTGTGATGATGGTGTGTGCGCGTGCTTGTGTGTTTGTGTACATATACTTAAATTACAAATATATTTTAAATATGTATTTTCTCCAGGTATAATTTTCTGTTGCTGTGATTAAATACCCATCCAAAAGTAACATAATGGAGGAAATGTTTTCTTTGCCTTATAATTCAAGGTCACAGTCCATTATTTCAGGGAAATCAAGGCAGGAATTCAAGCAGGTACTGAAGTCATATTCACAGACAAAAGCAGAAAGAAAAAAAAGCAATAATGTTCTTTGTTTGCTCTCTCTGCCATCCTTTTTCCCCCGTCTTATACTGTTCACGGCCCTCCCTAGGGAACGGTGTCTCCACAGTGGCCTGGATTTACCACCAATACAATCCCCTACTGACATGCCCACATTCCAGTTTGATTTGGTCAGTTCTTCAATAGTAATTCTCTTCTCAAGTGATCCTAGGTTGTGTAAAAAATGATGCCTAAAATTCATGGAGCAACTCATCTATGCATTAAAGGATAATGCATAGATAGATAAAAATATGCATGGTTAGATAATATTTTCCTGGGCTGATAATGTAATACCCCAGCATATAACATTACAAAGGGCATCAGCTGAATCACGTGTAGACTCAAATAGATTACATTCAACTTTGTTATATTGAAACAATTTTAATTTTACCTTTTCCCTGGCTTAGCGTAAATTTCCCATATCACAAACTAATGTATGTCAGCAGATTTTCAGTAGTGATTTTGAGTTTATATCACGTTTTGTGAATTGACTAATCAAACATTGCTTGCCCATAACATCTTTCCTTCCATCAGAGTAGGCTAATGGATTTTGTTTTCTTGTTTATAATCTTTTTTCCCCTTCAGAAAGTAAGAAAGCACTTTAACTGTCCCTATCCTCCCAATATCTCCATCCCAAACAATGCTAGCTAACATCACACATAGCAACCCAACTTGAACTGTATCTCCATCCCAAACAATGCTA
>NW_026592548.1:13299993-13432479 GCF_907164565.1 Psammomys obesus
CACATAGCAACCCAACTTGAACTGTATCTCCATCCCAAACAATGCTAGCTAACATCCCACATAGCAACCGAACTTGAGCTGTTTCAAGGAGGTCAGAAATATAGTTTACCTTGAATAATCCTCCTGTTCCCTGTGAACCTGGAGCACACACTCCTACGGTTGACCTCATGTGAACCATACATGCATTTAGCAACTCCTTGACAGTTTTTCATACTTTAATTTCTGCTTCTTTGTTTCATGGTTTGGGTTTTCAGTTTGCTTGAATGGAGCATGTAGAAACATTATTAGTATGTCATCTTCAGTCGGTTCCCACAATATTTAATAAATGTTAAAATAAAAGTCTGAAAAAGAATTTAACTTCCATGCTTCAACTAATAGAAATTCCAGTTCATTGTAACTAGAATTGGCCTGCATTTCATAGCAAGCTCTGTGAACCTTTAAGAAGATGTCATTTTCTTCTTCACAGACTTGAAAGAGAGATAACCCTATATGGAATTCTGCTTGACACTCTGCAAGTACACATGAAAAATTCTTAAGGCTACGTATTATTCCTTCTATTGCCTTCTAAATGGTCCTTCTTATATTACTTGTATGGTTGTGAATACATGACATATTTCTGTCTACAATCTCTATTTAAGGCATTTGTTATATATTTTATGTTCAATCTTAATCATTAGAGACTTGAACCAAACAAAACACTACACTGCATAGTGTTATATCTTCTTAGTGTTCCTAATCTAGGAAATAGGGTTCATTTTGTAGCTTCAGTGAAAAAGCCAACAATACTATAACCTCCTCACAGTTCCAGTAACAATAAATGAAACAGTGTGAAACTGCTAGATTTATTAAAAACAAAATCTCATGCCCGAATGTGTCATTTGCTGGTGTCTGGTTTGCCTGGAATGTTTATTTACCCCTGCTTGCTGACTAACTTACCAAATCCTCCCAATGAGGTGGTTTTCTGAGAGGAGAAACGATACAGCATTCCTCACTTGTAACAGGTGGTCCCCAAGTGCTCATCCATCTTCCCTTGTGGTCTCTATTCTGAACAGTAAATCATGTCAAGCAATGACAGCTTATGAGTCAGTGAGATCTATCATCATTGCAAGAACCACCAGTCACAACACGCACACACTCCATCCGTCTACATGCAAGTGATGGATTTGGCTCGAAAATTGCCATTTCACATTCTGGAAAACACGAACTGATGGGAATTCATAATTGAAATATTTTAACCTGTGAAGTTCTGTTGATGTCATTTTTCCTCTGAAATTCAGCTGACTAAAATGCAGTTGAGAAGGAAGTTCACAAAAGATTGAGTAAGAATGCCTGATATTTTCTGGACTTTACAAAATAATTAATAATTCCTCAAGTAATTTGAGCAGAGTCTCTGCCATGTTCTTGGATTTAAAATACTAAAATTAACAGTACTGATAAATGTAGTTAAAATAAGGAATCATGGGTAGAAGAGGGAAAATGAAGGCCAGGATGTCTTTCTCTAGAGACGGACCCTGAGCTGAGGCTTAAAGGGTGAATTAGAAGTTGGCTTGTCGAACAGGTGGGGTCCGAGGTAGTTAGAAAACTGAATGAGCGAAAGCATTGAATCAAGAAAGAGAAGGTATGAACAACTAGTAGAGATAGTTGAGAAGTTTGACCAGTGGACAAACAAGATCTAAATGAGACTTGGGAAAGAGGTCAGTGTGGGAGCATCCTATGAATGGCATGAGGTGCTAGGCTGTACACTATGGGAAGGAGATCCTGAAATGTCTCGTGTTTGTCTTATTGTTATTATTATTATGCTTATTTTAGCTTTATTGAGATATAATTCACAAATATTTTTGTAACTTTATAAACTTGATTACAAAATATTTGTAAATAACATTATCACACACCAACATCAAATAGACCCAAAGTCTATCCAACTCAATAACCTTCTATACCATTAGAATTGGTATTCAGATTGGAAAGTGTGAAATATTAAGATTAGAGTTTTATTAATTCTTTGAGAATTTTTATATATTATATTTTGATCATGTTCACAATTCACTTCATTAAAAGGTGCTTAAGTTTACAATTCAGTAATTATTAATAATAAATTGAAACATAATGAAGAATCAAATGCAGGATAGATAGTATGCAGACCAAGGTATGCCTTGGAGATATGGCATAAGCTGACCCTTGAAGTCTGCATTAGAAGCATGCCTGATAAAGAAGTAGATGGTACATGGGACTGTGCTCACCATTCCAATTTGTCTTATACATCGCTCTATAATTATACATCATTGTTCACATGTATTCACAATTGGCACTCCTTGCTCACCACCCCCCAAATCAGTAAACAGCTGTTTACTTTCTCTATCTTTGATTTTGACTTCTTGGCATTGCACCTAAGGAAATCATAGGTTATATGGCCATTGTATCTATCCACCAACTGATGAAAATTTTGACACTTCTACTTATTGATTTTTATTATAAACAATAATGTCATGTGCTGTCTAGTTTTTTGTTTTGTTTTGTTTTTGTTTTTGTCAACTTGAACAAGTTAGAGTTATCTGAGAAAAGGAAATCACAATTGAGAAAATGTCTCCATAGGAATGACCTGTAAGGTCATAAGGACATTTTTAAATTTCATTTCATTTATATATTTATTTATTGCAATTTATTTTTTTGTATCCAGGCTGTATCCTCCTCCCTCATCTCCTCCAAGTCCTGCCCATCCTCCCTCTTCTCCACCTATACCTTTCCCTAGTCCACTGATAGGGGAGGACCCCCTCTCCTCTCTAACCCTAACTTATCAGGTCCCATCAAGGCTGGCTGCATCATCTTCCTCTGTGGACTGATAAGGCTACATGCCCCAAGGGTTGGTGATCAAAGAGCCAGTCACTGAGTTCATGCCAGAGACAGCCCCTGCATCCTTTACAAGAGGACCCACTTGGAAACTTAGCAGCCAATGGGTTTCCTTTAAACAGAAAGTTAAGGTTCTCTCCCTGCATGGTACTTGGTTGGAGTATCAGTCTCTGCAGCCCCCTGGGCCCAGGTATTTTGGCTCTGTACTTCTCATTCCAGATTACCTGACCCCTCCAAGTCTGTCTTTCTCTCTCTCTCTCTCTCTCTCTCTCTCTCTCTCTCTCTCTCTCTTATTTTATATTTATTAATTACAATTTATTTACTTTGTATTCCCCCTGTAGTTCCCTCCTTCCTCCTCTCCCAATCCCATCCTCTCTTCCCCTTCTCCACCCATGCCCCTCCCTCAGTCCACAGATAGGGGAGGTCCTCCTCCCCTTCCTTCTGATCCTAGTCAATTAGGTCTCATCAGGAGTGGTTGCATTGTCTTCTTCTAAGGCTTGGTAATGCCGCTTCCCCCTCAGGGGAAGGTAATTAAAGAGCAGGCCAATGAGTTCATGTCAGAGACAGTCCCTGTTCCTATTACAATGGAACCCACTTGGACATTGAACTTCCATGGGTTACATCTGTGCAGGGGTTGTAGGTTATCTCCATGAATGGTCCTTGGTTGGAGTATCAGTCTCAGAAAAGGCCCCTGTGCCCAGATTATTGGGTTCTGTTGCCCTGCTTGTGGAGCTCCTGTCCTCTCCAGGTCTTACTATTTCTCACTTCTTTCATAAAGTTCCCTGCACTCTGCCCAAAGGTTGGCCATAAGCCTCTGCATCTGCTTTGATACCCTGCAGGGTAGAGCCTTCCAGAGGCCCTCTGTGGCAGAATCCTGTCCTGTTCCCTGTTTTCTCCTTCTTCTGATGTCCATTCTCTTTGCCTTTCTGAATGGGGATTGAGCATTTTAGCCAGAGTCCTCCTTCTTGATTAGTTTCTTTAGATGTACAGATTTTAGTGGGTTTATTCTATATTATACGTCAAATATCCACTTATTAGTGAGTATACACCCTGTGTGTCTTTCTGCTTCTGGGGTACCTCACTCAGGATAATCTTTTCCAGTTCCCACCATTTACCTGCAAATTTCATGATTTGTTTTTTTATTGTTGAGTAATATTCCATTGTGTAGATGTACCACAATTTCTGTATCTGTTCCTCAGTTGAGGGACATCTGGGTTGTTTCCAGCTTCTGGCTATTACAAATAAAGCTGCTACAAACATGGTTGAGCATATGTCCTTTTTGTGTACTTGAGCCTCTTTTGGATATATGCCTAGGAGTGGTATGGCTGGATCTTGGGGAAGCGCTATTCCTAGTTGTCTGAGAAAGCGCCAGATGTAGGAGGGCACAGTCCACAGTGCATGGTGCCATCCCTGGGCAGGTGGTCATGGGTACATAGAAAAACAGGTTGAGCAAGCCACGAGGAACAACCTAGTAAGCAGCTCTTCCTCATGACCGCTCCATCCACTTCTACTTAAAGTTTGCTGCCCTATTTGAGTCTTGGCCTGTCTTTCTTAGATGATGATGATAGACTGTCATGTGGAATTGCAAATTAAAACAAATCCTTACTCTTCTAAGCTGTTTGGTCACAGTGTTTTATCACACCAGTAGAAACCTAAGACTTGCTACGAACATTCACAGAAAAGTCTCCGTATGCATGTATTTCCACTTCTTGATAAAATCTTGGGGATAGGATCCTTGAATCAAAAATTAATTTTGTGATTAATGAATTTAAGAAACTAAGCACAAGACAAATTTTAAATTAACTAAGTGATTTAATATGATCAGCTTAATGTGAAAATGTTTCAGGGATTGGGGAGAGGACTGAGTGGGATAAGGCTCTTGTGGCAGACAAACCATATAACCTGAGTTCATAAATGGCACCCATATGCTGGAAGGAGAGACCTGAATCTCACAGGTTGTCCTCTGACCTCTACACACAACCCCCACACAAATAGAATGCAGTATCAATTTAAGATACATGAGCATTCCATTTCTTCTGAAAAATCTTAACTAGGTTTTATTTATTTATTTTTTTTTTTGAGACAGGGCTTCTCTGTATAGACCTGGCTGTCCAGGACTTACTTTGTAGACCAGGGTAGCCTTGCACTCACAGGAATTCACCTGCTTCTGCCTTACTAAGTGCTGGGATTAAAAGCATGTGCCATCACATCCGGCTGTAACTAGGATTTAATTATGTCTAAATTTGGGTCTTAAATTAATCACTCTGATAATTTGAAAACTAGCTGAAACTGAGTCCATTTAGAACTATGTTACAATAGTCTAGATGAAAACTAAAACCTTGAACCACAAGAGTGATTGTAACTGACTTGGAGAAGTTGTGTCTTCTAGGAAAGTAATGAACCTTAATAAGAAAAGGCTATTTGATTCAATCAAGTATAGGAATCTGGTTTACAGAGATATAAAGACAGAGCTGGAACCTGCCTAGACATCCAAATTAGCTAAGAAAAGCAGGAACAAATAATTAACTGATCATTTTTACATTTGAAATAACCAACATTGAGAACTGTATTTCATACATTCCAGCATCATTTACACCATCCTTGTATCATTTTCTATTGGTTCACCAAATGCATGCTGGGAAGAATATCACACATACTACAAGTCATTCTTCTTACTCTGGAGATCACATTTTATTTAGTTATAAACATAATTGCAATTCTATCATTTTGCTGTAATAAATGCATGAATGTAGTGCATTTATAAATTCTACTTGCCCTGATTGTGTTATTTGTATCAGCTTCCAAATGGAATATTGTATTGTATGCACCACATCTCATATTCAGAGCATATTACTGTTCTGTTAGTAGGCAATAAATTATTTCACTGAGAGAAGTATGTGACAGGATCCATAAGCTTATCTACAGTTCATTCTAGTGTTTCCTTCAAAATAGCCACACAAGGTTGTTATAATATAAGCCTAAATGAAAGATGAGATGATAAGAAAAACATTATATTTGGATTCAAATACTTTTTTAAACTGAAAATGAACAGTTAGGAAAAAAAATAGCTAACATTTAAAGACTAAACAAAAGTCCTAATTGTACAATATGATACATATAGTATATGGTGAAAATTACCTTTAAGAAAAATAAGCAAAGCTATTGGGGAAAGTGGAGCCACTTATAATTAAATTGTGTTTAATCTTAGAATATGAAACATAAAATCACCTCCAGAACAAAAGCTGAGCTCATGTAATAGACATAAGAACCTTTGAAACATGAGAACATTTCTCCCAAACAACTTGTAAATATTGGTATTTTAAAAGAACCACTTGAGAAGCTTCTACTGTTTCTTTTCAAAGTTTTAGGTAATCTGAGTGTCTCATAAATTGAATAATGTTATTTCACTCCCAGTCGCTTGTTATACACGAACAAGTAAAGGGAATATAAATATGAAACCAAAATGGAAGAACAACATAGTTCTCCAGGAGAAAGCGGTGGTCCCTTGTTGAGCAGAGTGATGACACATCAGTGTTTCCTGGAATAAAGCACTTCTCCTAAGTGCTGATCTGATGGCCCAGCTTAGCAGTAGCCCCTTGACTGGTTTATATTCTAACAACATTCTATTAAGTGTTGGTGAAAAGAGGGTGTAGGACACCAAGAGGAACATGTACCACTGAATCAACTAAGCAGGACACATCTGGGCTCACAGAGACTGAAGTGTCAAGCATGGGGCCGGCAGGGGTCTGCCCCAGGTCCTCTGCATGTATTTTGTGGCTCTTAGCTTGGTGTTTTTGTGGGAATCTACTTGTGGGAGCTCATGTGTCTTTGACTAGTTTGCCTGCTCTTGGGACCCTTTTCCTCCCGTTTGCCTTGTCCAACCTCAGTCTGAGGGCTTTTGCCTTGTATTACATTTTGTGCTGTCATGTTTGGTTGTTGTCTCTTGGAGGACTGCTCTTTTCTGAAGGGAGACAGAGGGGGAGAAGATCCTGGGGAGAGGCTTAGGGGAGCTAGAGGGAGGGAAAACTGTGGTCAGGATGTATTGTATGAGAGAAGGTTCTATTTTCAATTTTTTAAAAATAGCCAGGATGAGTTTGTATAGTTCTGTTGCACATGCTCTTGTCAAATGGCCTAGAAGGTGCATGGTCAGAACGGACCTCACCTGTAAGTGGTCATCAACTGTGAAAACACCCGCAGAAGCCTTGCCACCTAGGTCAGGTAACCAGTCCCTGTCTTTCAGTGGGGATTGATAAGGAGCCCTCTGATTGAAAAAAAAAAAAAAAGTGAACTTATAAGCTATACACATGTGACACATTCAACATCTTCATGCTTTAAGCAGTCAGTGATGCTAGTAGAAATTGTAGAGATAAATATAGGGGTAAATGATAAAGACAGGGGTAAGTGAACTGAGTGTGTGCTTATTAATTTCATTCTTATAAACAAGGTTTCATGCACTACAATATCAGAATGAAGGAGTATTGTACGCTGAATGAGATGTCTATGAACTGGGACTACGTGAAGTGTTTTGTTGCGCAGGAGAAGAGACTCACTGCCCATGGTACCCTGTGGAGATGAAGAAAAGCTGGAAACATATGTGCATATGCCTTTCGAAATGAGTTACAAGTTTACTAATCTAATTTTTTGGAATTATTTAAAGAAATAGGAGGTGCTAAATACACAAGCAAGGTTCTATCATTTATTTCATTGAATTATCTTTGTAACAGAATAATTACATTACTGCCAGGCTTAGAATGTAGTTTTAATATGCTATAAAGTCAAGTTAAACTCCCTTAAAATTAAAAAAAGTCATTTTTTTCACATTTGAAAACTATTTGTTCTAGTTTGAAGATTAAAAGTTTACAAACATTCCAACAAATATGAGCCTCTTTGAAAGCAAACCATATTCTTAAATGAATAACAAATCAGAAACACAGATTTTGCCTATATTGGATCCAAATTTCTTAGAATTTTCTTTGATAAAACAATAATTTGATACAAAACTTGAAAGGCAAACCCAGTTTTCTTCTTTATCCAATATAATGTTTGTTAGGAAAGAGCCCTCTTAGTCAATCTTTTTAACCATAAATCAGTGCTTACACATCCTAAAGACTTTGGTAAACATTAACTTGGGTTCTAGACTCTAAAAACAAGAACGAGCTACATTAATCTGCCACCCAGACATTTTCCAATGTTTAAAGGCATCATTTTTGATATATTAGTAACATGATTTTTGGTAACCTCAAACGAACACTTTACAATAATTCTGCATGCTCCTCAGAGAAGCCTCTTGATGAGAGCTTAGAGCTGAACTAATCTCTGGGTATGTGAATAAATATTTAGAAGGCAGTTTCATATTAGGTAAATTTTATAGAATAATAGAAGTGAATATGCTCTTGGGCCTATTACCTCTCCAGCCATGGGTTGTTGTCTAAGTTTGCTGAGCTGGGCTTGCATTCCTCGAATTGAGGGGACTTCAACCAGGCAGATGTTGGTTTTCCACAACATAGTGCTACTATTGCACTGTCAGGCATGTCAGAAACGAGACAGGGTTCCCATTCTCTCCACTGCTCTCCGTGTGGTGGTCAGAAACCTAGTACAACAATAAGACTAGGGTAATACATAAATAGAATAAAATGGGAATGGAAGAAGCCAAATTATTATGATTTGCAAGTGGCATGATTCTGTACTTAAACATCTCTATATAGACTCTGCCGAAAAGTTGTTAGGTCTTATTAACATTTTCTGAAAGTTGTATATCATAAAATCAACTCACAAAAATTCTGTAGGTTTTCCACATATAAAAATTGAACTTGCTGAGAAAGGAATTGGGGAAAATATCCAATTCATATTAGCTTCAAAATTAAAATAGCTGACTGAACCAAGGAGTTGAAGAATTTTTAATGAAAATTTTAAGACACCGAATAAAAGGAAATTGAAGATGAGACATTGGCCTTTCCGTGCACAAGGCTGGCAGAATCAATATTGTAAGATGGTTATATTTTCAAAAACAATTTTTACGTTCAGTGAAATCTCCATCAACAATGACATTCTTCATAGATCTAGAAAAATAAATCTTAAAATGCACAGGGAAAAACAAGACTGTGCTTACCAATCTTCAGCTGAAAGAAAGAAACTGGGCTCCCAATGCCTACCTTCAACATTCACTATAGAACCATAGTGGCAAAGTCACAGTGACACAAGCATAGAAACAGAGCAGAATAAACGAAGAGCCTGGGATTAAGCCCACACAGCTGTGCTAACCAAAATTTTTCACAAAGTTGACAAAAAGATATGCAGAAAAAAAAATGGTTCTGACAAAACCGAGTAACTATCAACAGAGAAATGAAATACTTTTTCAAATGTATCAATAAAACTTAAGATCTATAAAACTTTTGACCCACTTACCTGAGACTGACATGCAACCAAGGACCATGTATGGATATAACCTAGAACCTCTGCTCAGATGTAGCCTGTGGTAGCTCAGTAACCAATTGGTTTCCCATAGTGAGGGGAACAAGGACTATTTCTAACAGGAACTCAATGGCTGGCTCTTTGGCCTCCCCCCCCCCAAGGGAGGAGCAGTCCTGTTAGGCCACAGAGGAGAGCTTTGCAGCCAGTCCTGAAGATACCTGATAAAACAGAATCAGATGAATGGGGAGGAGGTCCCCCCTATCAGTGGACTTGGCAAGGGGCACGGTGGAGATGAGGGAGGGAGGGACTGGGAGGGAATGAGGGCTCGAGACACGGCTGGGATACAGAGTTAATAAAATGTAACTGATAAGAAAAAATATAAAATTCAAAAAAAAAACTTTTGACCCAGCAATTATATTTATAAAAAAATAATGCCTTAGAAATAATTAAAAATGTGGTCAACAAATTATGCACAATGATCTTATAATTTCTGGTTATAAGAACAAATCTTGAAAAATAATCTGAATCTGTAATAATAGAGGGTGAGTTGAAATAACTGAGATTTACCCATAAAATTGTGTATTCTGTGGCTTTCAAACAGTCTTTTTAACATTGAAATTTTAAATAAAAATAGACACGACTAAAAAAATATTTTACAGTTTATATTTATATCTGTTTATTTTATCATCAATGTATTTATGATTAAGTTAAAAATTTTAAAAAATGAAATCAAATAGCTCAGAACAATAATTTTATTAATATCAGCCTTTGCAAAAAGGCACCTAGCATCCGGGAGGCTTCACCCAGGAACTGATGGACACTGAGGCAGAGATGCCCAGACAAATGTTGAGAGGAGCTTGGGGAATTCTATGGAAGAAGGATATGAAGGATTGAGGGAATCAGAGAGGTCAAGGACACCACAGAAAACATGCAGACTCAACTAAGCTGGGCCCACAGGGGCTCATAGAGACTCAACCACCAGAGAGCATGCCTGGGACAGACCTAGGCCTTCAGCTCACATTAACAGTTGAGCAGCTTGGTTCATGTGCCATTCCTAACAGCAGGAGTAGGAGCTCCATATGGCTCTGTTGCCTGTCTATTAACCTCTTTCCTCCAACCAGGGTACCTTTCCTAGTTGTTGGGGGAGAGGATGCAAGCAGTTCTGCAACTAGATGTGCTGAGTGGATGGATATCCATGGGAAGTCTCCCTTTTTCTGAGTCTTTCCTGAGGACTTGGGAGGACAGGAGAATGGAGTGAGTGGGAGAGGGTGGTATGGGGACCTGAGAGGTGAAGAGGGAAGGAGGCTTTAATCGTGATGTAAAGTATATAAATTAATTTTGAAAACTCAAAAAAGTATTTGTTTTATAATATGAGAATATTTTTGTGAAAATGATTCAGTTTAAAATAATGTCGAGAGTAGATGGGATTTTAAAGGATTGTTTTTCTTTAATTCTACTCTTATATATGACATACTGACCACAGTTTCCCTCTCTCCAACCCTCCCAGGCTGCCTCCACCTTCCCTCTTCCCCAGATTCACTCCTCTTCCATTTTTCTTCAGAAAAGAGCAGGCATTCCAGGGATATCAACCATATATGAGTCAATAAAACAAGACACCTCCCCTCATATCGAGACTGAATGAGGCAACCCAGTAGGAGGAAAAGGGTCCCAAGGGCAGCAAAAGGGACTGTGATACCCTTACCCGCACTGTCTCATAAGAACATCAAGCTACAGGATCATGATGGATTTGCAGTGGACCTAAGTCATGCCCATGTAAGCTCTGTGATTTTTCTCTTCATTCTCTGCGAAGCCCTATGATTTCTACTTAGTTGGTTTTGTGGGCCATGTTCTTCTGTTATCCTGGATCCTCTGGCTCCTATGATCCTTCCGCCACCTTTTCTACAGGTTTCCGTGAGCTCCACCTAATGTTTGACTGTTACTCTCTGCATGCCCTACCTCGTCCTAGCCCCAGTTACTGAATGAAGCCTCTCTGACGGCAATTGGGCTAGGCTCTAGTCTTTGAGTAAAACGGAATACTGCTGCAGGATACTGGATCACACTGTGAACACTGAGATAGTGTTATTTACTGGAAAAACCTGTTTCTAGTTGTGGTGTGATTGAACCACAGCCCACACCATTAATCCAAGGGTTTTCTGCTTGAGTATTGTAAACAGGATTAAATAAAGTCAACCCTAGGTCAAGAGGCAAGGGACCAATTGACAGGGTGTGAACATAGAGAAAAAAGAAACAAACAAACATAAAACATAGAGTCAGGAGGATGGATAGAGAAACACACAGGGAGTAAACAGGAGGGATATTCGGTTTGAGGGTTTTTTGAGACACTGTGGGGTAGGAGCATGGCTTTTGTTTTAAGGTGTCAGCTGAGGAACAAGGTCAGCTGGATGCTTTCTCTGCCTCTGTGAGCTAGTAGACTTTCACCCCAGCATGTGGCTCCTGAGTCTCTGTTGGTAAAATAGAATTATTGAGATTCTGTTTAAAAACAACAAAAGATCATTTCATTGATTTATCCATTATTTAGTTTTGACCTGTTGCATTTGGTTCTATCCTAGGTCTCTGGACTATCCAGCCTCTGGTTCCTGTCCATCCAGGCAGTGTCAGGTATTGGCTCCCTCTCCAGGCATGGGCCTCAAGTTGGATCAGTCATTGGTTGGCCTCTCCCACAAGTTTTATGCCACTGTCACCCCAGTAAATCTTGCAAACAGGATAAATTGTAGGTCAAAGGTTTTGTGGCTGGGTTGATGTCCCAGCCCCATCACTAGACTAGCTATAGAATTTGCCTGGTGCTAGAAGATGGCTGGTTCAAGCTCTGTAAACCCCAGTAGTTGGGGTCTTTGAAATGGCCATCTTAACAAAATCAATCTACAAATTTTAAAGGATTATTAAGGGAGAAAGAAATGAAGCTTTCCATATTATCAAGACTAAATGAACATTCTAACCTGAACAATATAAGATCAAACTAACTCACTACTGCTTTGGCTTTGTTTCAGTGTATACGGAGTTTTACGGTTACTATAACAAGAGTCTGGAAACTGTACAGTTTTAAACTACATAAATTTATTCTTACACTTCTGGAGACTAAGAAGTTCTGGAACAAAGTTAATATTCAGTCAATCCTGAGAACCTGCTTTCAGATTCACAAACACTTTCTTGCATTATTCGCATTTGATGGATTAGATTTAACAGCTTTCTTGGAGCTATTTTATATTACCATCAATCTCATGTATGAGGGGTCTACAAGCGTGATCTAATTTCCTCCCAAAGTCTTCACCTAATACTTTCACTTTTGAGATTAAAATTTCAAAAATTAGCCATCATTGTTCAGTTCATATCATGAGCCTTTGACTTGTCGTTATGTAATCCAAAGTGCGGTTGAAGGAGCCAACAGCCAGTTAGTACAACCAAGACTGCAGAACTCCAGAGTATGCTCCAATCTGAGAAATGATTGGATAATTCCTGCAAAAAAAAAAATGGTTGGGAGACATATAATATCTCCAACTTTATAGACAGCAACTTCTTGACTTATAAACAACGCCCACTGTGCTTTCATTTATGTGACAATATGAAAGGTGCTCTTGGTCTCAGGAAATATAACCGACCCTGAAATTTAAGCTTATTTCAATTTAGTTCAGCTTTATTGACAGGAGGTAAAACTAGCTACAAGAAAATTTCAGTGACCTATCAGCCAGATTTTATTTGTCACAGCATGTAGTAAGTATCAAAGATCAAGTCAACAGACTTTACACCTATTTCCTCCTGTTCTAGAAAGACAACAGTAATTAACAAAGCTACAGGAGAAGCAGGATGAAGAATTGATGAACTCTGATCTAGGAATTAGTAATTGCACAATCAGGGAATGTTATCTAACCTTTCTGCTCATGAGCTTTTTCACAGATAAACTGGGGGGTAGTAATAATTGCAGCTTAGTCAAGCTTAGTCAAGGATTGTCTTAAAGGCCAATGAGCCCATCAACTATAAAGCCCATAAGTGACATTTAGTAGGAGCCTAATTAATGCTAAAATTTATTGTACAGGAAATCTACACTCATTCCTTATATACCAAATCTTCTTGGGTAAAATGTCTATACTGATTAATCCCCTCATTCAGAAAATATCTGTTGAGTGCCTACCAATATTTATATTGTTGAAAGCAGATAATGGTCTGTGGTCTGGGTAAACAAAGGCAAAATGCAACTCATTGTCACTTCTAGTAATACATGTTTTTGTAACAGAAATCAGATCAACAAACCAAATGCTTTGGAGGTGCATAGATGTCCTGGCCACAGCCTGAGAACACAGATGGGTCATAGGAACCAAAAAGGGTTGGGACAATGAGGGTTGGATTAAAAAAGCACAGGACTGTCTTGGAAAACAGTGATATGAGGATTGTGTATGAAGAAATGTAATATACATGCTCGAAGGTCAGAAAAGAGTGTGGTACATTTGAGGAGCAAAAAGTAAATGGATCTGCCCAGAGTAAAAGGCTGCACCTTACACCACATCCACGAATTCCTTCAGTATTGCTGGCATCATTTTCTTTTCCCATTAGGTGTATGTATTTTCTGGTATTTTCTGCTATCAATAAACAATGATGTCCATCATTTCTGAAATAACTTGCATCTGTCCTTCCATGGAACTCTACTTCTT
The DNA here is from genome assembly GCF_907164565.1 of Psammomys obesus. Taxonomy (NCBI): domain Eukaryota; kingdom Metazoa; phylum Chordata; class Mammalia; order Rodentia; family Muridae; genus Psammomys; species Psammomys obesus. The sequence goes on from NW_026592548.1 coordinate 13,313,916, forward strand.
TTCTTTCTGTTTTTGATCACAACTTTCAATTTCTGCAACTTAACCTTTGACCATGGCATAGTTTCTTGAATATGTTCTTGGTCGCTGTTTGGGTTAATAATGATAGCAATGGAAGGTCTTTTTGTTTGCTCCAAAGAGGAGAAGCCTAGTGTTGTCTATATGTAAATGTAAGTCCTATTTACATTAATGATTTTCAAAGCTTTGTTTTATTATCAAAACCTTACACCCAATTTTTTCAAACTGTGCTTGTGATTGCCATAGACATGGAAACTTAGATTTCTTATAAGCAACCTGTACTCAACGTCTGCAAAACAGGTCTCTATCTCCACATAGTACTATGGTTTGTTATGACAGCCAAAATTATATCTCTGTGTCTCACTTCCTTCACAAACCTAAGAATATCCCTGCTTTCTTTCCCCTCAGCCAGGAAATACTGCTAACTCCATCACATGGGGTTAGGGCTGTTGTCTTCTAGTCTTCTTTATTTTATTTTAATTAAATTTTTATTTTTTTACATTAATTACATTTTATTAGCTTTTTATCTCAGCTGTAGCCCCCTTCCTCATTCCCTCCCAATTCCACCCTCCCTCCCTTATCTCCTCCCATGCTCTTCTCCAAGTCCACTGATAGGGGAGGTCCACCTCCCCTTCCATCTGACCCTAGTTTATCAGTTCTCATCAGGACTGGCTGGAATGTCTTTCCCTGCAGCCTGGCAAGGTTGCACCCCATTCATGGGAGGTCGTGGTCAAGGAGCCAGCCACTGAGTTCATGTCAGAGACAGTCCTTCTTCCCCTTACTAGGAAACCCAATTGGATACTGAGCTGCCATGAGCTATCTGAGCAGGGGTTCTAGGTTATGTCCATGAATGTACCTTGTTTGGAGTATCAGTCTCAGAAAAGACCCCTGAGCCCAGGTATTTTGGTTCTGTTGCTCTGCTTGTGGAGCTCTTCTAGTCTCTAATTGACTCAGGCACCTGTAAATCTTAGGTTTCAAAAACAAACTCTTTCTCTTAAGGCATCATTCTGGCTGAATAATATACTTAATAAGTTAAAAGTACTTAATTAAGTTGTTAGCTCCAGACCTACATAACTATCAACTACTTAAATGTCATCACTATTTGTGTTTTCCCCTATCTGACTTCTTTTTTGTTCTTTAACTTAAAGTCCTACCACACATCTGAATAAGAAAGGAATTCAGCCATCAACAACTATTTAAAATTCTTTGTGTGCCTTTTTTAAAAGCATACTAAATTTTATAGTCCTAAAGAAGCTAAACAACAAGGAGGACCCTAGTGAAGATACTTAATCCTCTTTCAGAAGGGCAGATAGGATAAACATCAGAAGTGGGAGAAGATGGGGAACAGGGCAAGAACCTACCACAGAGGGTCTCTGAAAGACTCTACCCAGCAGGGTAACAGAACAAATGCTGAGACTCATAGCCAAACTTTGGACACAGTGCAGGATATCTTTTGGAAGAAAGGAGAGTTAGAAACACCTACAGGGGTCAGAAGCTTCACAAGGAGACCAACGGAGCCAAAATTTCTGAGCCCAGGGGGCCCTGCAGAGACTTATGGGTCACCAAGGACTATGCATGGAGAGGACCTATACCCTCTGCTCAGATATAGCCCATGGGTTTCCTTGTAAAGGGAGCAAGGGCAGTCTCTAAACTCAGTTGCCTTCTCTTTAATTTCCTCCTCCTGGCAAGTTGACCTTACTAGGCCATAGAGAAAGAGGATCCAGACAGTCCTGATGAGATCTGATAGGCTAGGATCAGATAGTAGGGGAGAATGACATCCCCTTTCAGTGGACTAGGGGAGGGATGTAGGAAGGGAAGAGGAAGGGACGGTGAGGCCAGGAGGAGATGAGTGAAGAGCCTACAGCTAGCATACAAAGTGAATTAATAATAATAATAATAATAATAATAATAATAATAATAATAATAATAATCTGATCCTGTGTTCCTACTATATGGGGCTTCTTTGCTCTAACCTGCTCATAATCCACTGCTGTCCAGTCTCAGGCAGGCATCCCTTGAAGTACTGTCTGGAGCATCCCTATTTTGCACTTGCAGCTGCCCATTGCTAACTGTTTAGTGGCCATCTGCATATGCATACCACTATTGCCAAAGATCTGGCTGCGTTTTGCTTTTTTGTTTTTTTGTTTGTTTTTCTTAAATAAGGCAGCTATTACAGAGATACACACACAAACTGACAAAAAAACTTGTCTTTGTTCTTTTTTAATCGCTCCTAAATTACTGATATGTGATAACTATATGTTAGAATACTTAAGTTCTGCATAGATGCATTGCAAACTAATTTCTCTATCATTTTTCTTTGATTTAAAATTTCTCTGAAGTCTATTTGCGTTTCATGCATGCAACAAAATGGAAAAATGATGGACTTTCTATAGATTTGCCATCAAAGTTTTCTTATGCCACCTAACTTTATTGTCAACAACTCTGCTCCAACTCTTACTCCATGCTTTCAGATCATCGGATGGGCTTCTGGGTAGTTTTATTTGGAGATAAATGACCTACCATAGTCCATTTCAAGCAAGGTAAGATATCGAATGTTAGGCATGACGAGAATATAAACTTCAGAGACTTTTCCGGTATATTTTCGTTTGGATCTGCAATGTCCCCAAAGGCTAGGCCCCTCAGGAGGAACCCTCATCCAAGCATTATTAGGAAGCAGTAGAAACTTTATGGAGTGGGGCCTACTCAAATGTCTTCTGGTCTCTGAGGGCATGCTCCTGAAAGAGATACTTAGACTCTTGCTCCTTCTGTCATATTCTTCACACCCTAGTCATGAAGTGGATGGCAGAGCATGATCATCCTCTCCTGACAGTGAGATGGTCCTGTTTGGATACAGGTCCCAAAGATATGGGACAAATGAACCCTGGACAGAAATATCCAAATCATTACGCCCAACAAACCTTTCCCCCTAATGAGTTAATCAGCTCAGGTATTTGTTCCATTCACAGAAAACGACACAGAAAGTAGGAACGGTTGGCTCTGAGAAATGAAGTTGCTGATGGGACCATATCAAATCGATTTGATCTTGGATCTGTATGTTCCTAATATTGCCATCATATAGCCAGTTATGTTCCTCTGTAATCCTTGGTTTCATATCTAGAAAATAGAAATAATGGTATAAAAATCATTTGTGGTTACACTTAGAAAATTGCTCTGCAATAGTCTGGTATTTTCACCTTTCTCTTCTGATATTGACATCAAGTGGGATAAATGCAAGAAACAACTAAAAGACAACAACAACAAAAAATGCCTACATGCAGCCATATTGTTAGAGTGGAAACAAATGTTAGATGTAAAAAGAATGTTATGGCAAAAACAGTGAAAGAATCTTTGTTATGCTGCAAAAATCTACATCAATAATATTTTCAGAAAAATAAAATCATAGAATAAGGATATTTTAAATGAAACAATCCCTTATATGCCCCTTAAAATCTAGATCAGTATCATTTTAAACCATGTAAAATCATAGAATAAGGACATTTTAAGTAAAGATAAAGAACAAATTTTATCTTACATCTTTCAAAATTTGTTCTTTTTTCTATATAAGATACTTATATAGAAAGGAACAAAGATTAGATTTGTTTAAAACTTTTCCTTAAGATATACAAGAAAAAAAAAAAAGACTCGATCAACGTATCTGAAATGAAATGGGAAAACCTCACTAGCCTAGAAATTCTGTTTCTGGATGAATAACTAAAAAAAAAAAAAAATACTGTGAAGGAACAATAAGGAAGGGGTGAGGGGCAGGATTTGATATTAGTAGACTTGCCTTACAAAGAGTGTTTGGAAAAATTAGAGGGCAACAATAGCCAAGACATGCAAACCTCCCTAAGACTTGAAGAGTTGAGACAGGAGGATTATACATTAATTAGAGGACAATCTAGATCGTATGGTTGTTTAGGGCTAAACTTAGCTATATGGTGAAACACTGTTTCAGAACAAACAATAGATAACAACAAAAGCCCAGTGAATCTATACAAAAAAATGAATAGTATCAGAGAAAAAAGAAGCACATAAGAAAATAAATATTTTATTTTCCTTAATTTCTCTGACATGAGTTTGTTCAAAATGCCAATATTAGCAATATAAATCAATATGTGTACTCTAATATTGTGTAATAGTATTCATAGGCAATTTCTAGAAATAAATAATTTATAAGTTTTATAATTTATAAGTTTCATGTAATTTGATACCTTTGTACTACAATACTCTTTGTTGTCCAGAACACAAATGACTTTTGTGTCTAGTGTATCTGTGATGTATATGCTACCTTTCTATTAGGCATTCAGAAGTCATGTGATTACAGTCCTTATGTTCAAGTTAATCTCTTTTTTTTTTTAGTTAACAATGATTCCAAAGCTCAAGAGTAATAATACTATTAATTTGAATATTCCAAAGAGACTGCTGTAAACCACTAAAGCAAAATGTTTAGCATTCTTGATTAGTAAGAGAAGAAGAGTACTTATATGCTGAGATTGCTGAGATCTACATGAAGCACAGCCATTGAAGTAGAGGTTGGATTTATGCAATTCTTATGCTGAATATTGTTGTAATTATTCTGTTGTATTATTGGTGATTGTTATTAATCTTTCAATGCCTAATTTATAAAGTTTACTTACACAGAAAAGTACAACAGCATATGCAGGGTTTCTTACTATAGTCTGAGAGTATCAAGGGTCCACTGTAGATGTAAGATGTAAGGTGGGAACTACTTAAAGATAAATGAAATACAGATTTCTGTTTTAGAGAGCAGGAAAGAAAAGTAAGTACCACTTTCTTTTTAAAATTTAAATTTAAATTTTTGCTATTTATTCATTATATACACCGACTGAAGCTCCCTCCTTCAACTCCTCCTAGTCCTACCCTCTCTCCCTCTTTTCCCCTATCTCCTTCCCCTAGTCCACTAAAAGGGAGAGTTCTCCTCCTCTGCCATCTTCCCATAGCTTATCAAGTCTCATCAGGACTGTCTGGATCCTCTTCCTCTATGGCCTGGTAAGGTCACATCACCAGGGGAAAGTGATCAAAGAGCAGGCAATCAAGTTCATGACAGAGGTAGCTCCTGGTCCCCTTACTCAGGAACCCACACAGAGACTGCTGCCAATGGCTACTTCTGAGCAGGGATTTTTGGTCCTCTCCATGCATGGTCCTTGGTTGGTGCATCAGTCTCTGCAGAACCTCCTAGACTCAGAGTTCTTAGCTTTGTTGATCTCCTTGTAGAGCTCATGTCCCCTCTTTGTCCTTCTATCCCCTCCCCCTTCTTCCATAAGACTCCCTGTATTCTGCCCAAAGTTTGGCTGTGAGTCTCAGCATCTACCTCAATGACCTGTTGGGTGGGGAGTTTCAGAGAGCCCTCTATGGTAGGCTCCTATCCTGTTTCCGCTCTTCTACTACTTTGGGTAGAAGTTTGCCATTCTGAATGAGATTTAAGCATTCTCCCTATGGTCTTCCTTAAGCTTTAGCTTCTTTAGGACTGTAGATTTTAGTATGGCTATCCAATATCATACAGTGAATATCCGCTTATAAGTGAGTGTAAACCATACGTGTCTTTCTGTTTCTGGGTTACTTCACTCAGGATGATCTTTTCTAGTTCTATCTATTTGTCTGCAAATTTCATGATTTCCTTGTTTTTAATAGCTGAATAGTATACCACTGTGTAAATGTGCCACAATTTCTGTGCCCATTTATCTGTTAAGGGACATCTCGCTTGTTTAAAGATTCTGGCTATTACAAATAAAGCTCCTATGAACATAGTTGAGCAAATGTCCTCGCTGAATGGTGGCATGTCTTTTGTGTATATGCTCAGGAGTGTGTAACTGAATCTTGAGATAACACTATTCCCAGTTTTTTGAGAAAACCACAAATTGATTTCCAAAGTGGTTGCACAAATTTACATTGCCACCAGCAATGGAGGAGGATTCCCCTTTCTCCACATCCTATCCAGCATGTGCTGTCACTTGAAATTTTGATCTTAGCCATTCTGGTCAGTGTAAGATGGAATCTCAGAGTTGTTTTGATTTGCATTTCTCTGATGACTAAGGATGTTGAGCATTTCTTTAAGTGTTTCTCTGCCATTCAATATTCTTTTGAGAATTCTCTGATTAGCTTTGTACCCCATTTTTAAATTGGATTATTTTGTTTGTTGGTGTCTAATTTATTGAGTTCTTTATATAGTCTGGATATTAGCCATTTATAAGGTGAAGATCTTTTCTTAGTCTATAGTCTGTCATTTTGTTCTGTTGATGGTGTCCTTTGCTTCAGAGATGCTTTTCAGTTTCACTCATTGATCTTAGAGTCTGAGCTATTGGTGTTCTGTGCAGGAAGTTGTATCCTGTGCCAATGAGTTCAAGGCTCTTCCCCACTTTTTCTTCCAACAGATTTACTGTGTCTCATTTAATGTTGAGGTCTCCTACAGCTGATAAATATGTTCAGCAAAGTAGCTGAATACAAATTAATTAACTCAAATTAACTCAACAAAAATATAACAATTTAACTCAAAAAGAATCAGTATCCCCCCTGTATACAAAAGAAAAATGGGCTGAGAAAGAAATTAGGGAAACAAAACCCTTCACAATAGCCACAAAAAAAATGTACATAATGTAACGTAAAGTGAAAGTCTTGTATGAAAAAAATTTCAAGTCTCTGAAGCAAGAAATTGAAGAAGATATCAGAAAATGGAAAGATCTCCCATGCTCATGGCTTGGGAGGATTAACATAGTTAAAATGGCCATCTTACTAAAAGCAATCTACAGATTCAATGCAATTCCCATCAAATTACCAACATAATTTCTTACAGACCTTTAAAAAAAATCCCAACTTCATATGGAAAAACAAAAACAAAAAAAACCCCAGAATAGCTAAAACAATCCTGTATAACAACAGATAATCTGGAGGTATCTGCATCCCCTATCTCAAGTTGTACTGTAGAGTAACAGTAATAAAAACTGCATGGTATTAAAACAGAAACAAATTGGTATATCAATGATATTTAATTGCATTCCCAAAAATAAACTCATACTCTTATGGACACCTAATTGTTGACAAAGATGTCAAAACCATATACAATGGGGAAAAAAGATAGCATCTTCAACAAATATTGCTGTTCTAAATGGATGTCCACATGTAAAAAAATGCAAATAGACCCATATCTATCACCCTGCACAGAATTACATACCACTTTCTTATGATGACAGACAAATCGTAACTTTAGTGCCATTTGAAAGTGGACTAAAATCTGTTTCCTTCCACTGTTGAGTGGAGCCTCTCAGAGGATAGCTATGCTAGGCTCCCATCTGCAAGCATAGCGGAGTATTGGTGATAGTGTCAGGGGTTGGCTGTCACTGTGAAACCCACGGTGGGTTTCAGGCATTGGTTAGACATTCCCTTAATCTCAGCTTTATCTTTAACCCCGGACAACTTGTAGGCAGGGTAAATTTTGGGTGGAAGAGCTTGTGGGTGGGTTGGTGTTCCCCTCCCTGCACTAGAAATCCTGGCTAGTTAGAAGGTGTTTTCTTCAGTCTCCATGACCTCTGCTACTAGGAATCTCAGCTAGAGTCACTCCATCTCCCAGAAGCCTACCCCATCTTAGGTCTCCAGCTTGCAGCTGATTGGAACAGATGCTGAAACATTGGGGAAGTCAAACATTGGGGAAAGTGTAGGGAGGACCTGAAGAGGATGGAAACTTCACAAGAAAGCCTAAAGAACCAGCTATCCAGGGCCCAAAGAGGCTGGCAGAGACTGAAGCACCAACCAAGGACCATGCATGTACCGGACCTAGGCCCCACACACAGATGCGGCCAACAGAAAGCTTGGACTTCATGTAGGTGCCTTAGTAAGGGGAGTGTATCTGGACTCTGACATGGATTCTGTAGCCTGCTTTTTGATCACTTCTTGGCGGAATTGCCTCACCAGACCACAGGAGAAGAGGATGTGTTCAGTCCTGATGCAACTTCATGTGCTGGGGTGGGTTAGTGGGGAGGGGTTCTCCTTTTCTAAGGAGTAGGGTAGGTAGAATAGGAGGAAGAGAGAGAGAGAGGGTGGGACCAGGAGAAGAGGAAGGAGGGGATTATGATAGGAAAATAAAGCGAATAAATTAATTAACTAATTTAGAAATTCTTACAGAAAAAAGAAAGTGGATTGAAATTAGTGTGAATGCATTAGTTGTAAATATAAAACAAATTTACATTAGTTGTAAATGTATTCAAAGTCTATGGAAACCACTGAAGGTATAATCTTATTTTGGAAAGAAAGGAAAAAAAGAATTATATGCAAAGGTCAACTATGCCCTCAAAATCAACCAACCAAACAAACAAAAAACCAGAGTGAATAAATAAGAATAAAGGGACAATTAATGAATAGAAAATAGTAACAAAATGATAAATACAAATTCTTAACTACTAACAAATTCGAAAAGATCAGAGACTGTTTAAATGGGGGAGAGAGAGAAAGAGAGAAAGAAAGTACTTTTCTCAAACAAAATAAAATAAAACAGAACTCACAGAATCCAAATATAAAAGAAAAAGTTGACGAGCTGTAAGAAGAAATAAATGGACCTATGATTATAGTAAAAGACATAAAAAGCCCTATCACAAATGGACAGAACCTGCAGACAAAAGTCATAAGGACGAAAGTTGAAATCAACAATACCATCAATCAACTAGATATAATTGACAGCTATAGCAGCTTTCAAATAATTAAAAAGAATTTGTTGTTCTCAAGGTCACAGAGAGTGACTATGCAAGATGGACTACATCCTCAACCATAAAATTCATCTTCTCAAATTAAAAAAAAATACAACAGAAAAATTTTCTATTTTTGCACCAAACACATAGTAGAATTAAATGAGAAGCTAATATCAGGGAAATAACTGGAAAGATTCCAAATACACAGTGATTAAATACACTTTAAATGGATAGATCCAGAAAAGATCATCCTGGATTAAGTAACTCAGTACCAGAAAGACAAGCATGGTATATACTCACTTATAACAAGATATTAGCCATATAATATAGGATAAACATACTACAATCACAGACCTAAAGAAGCTAAGTAACACAGAAGGCCCTAGTGAGGATGTTTAATTCTCATTCAGAAGGGCAAATAAAATAGACACGGGAAACTGTTGAAGACAGGGAACAGGACAGGAGCCTACCTTAGATGTTCTCTGAAAGGCTCCACACAGCAAGGGAGAAAAGTAGATGCTGAGACTCATATCCAAACTTTGGACAGAGCACAGGGAGTCTTATGGAAGAAAGAGGGGAATAGAAGGTTCCAGAGAAGACAGGAACTCCACAAAAAACCGACAGAACCAACAAATCTGAGCCCAGGGTGCTTGCAGAGACTGATATACTAACCAAGGACCAGGCATGGGCAGGACCTAGGCCTTCTGCTTAGATATAGCCAGGCAGCTCAGTCTCCATGAGGGTTCCTTAGTAAGGGGAGTAGAGGCTGTCTCTGACATGAACTCTCTTGCCTACTCTTTGATCATTTCTACCAGGCCACAGAGTAAGCAGATGCAGCCAGTGCTGATGAGACTTGATAGGCTGGGGTCAGTTGAAAACAAAGGAGACCTCCCCCCTTTCTGAGGAGTAGGGGAGAGGGATAGGAAAGGAAGAGAGAAGGAGGTTGGGACCTGGAAGAGACAAAGGAGGGGACTATGATAGGGATGTGACATGAATAAATTAAAAAAAAACTATAAATCTAATATTTATTAAAATACTGCCTGCCCCCCAAAACATACACTTTGAAATAACATGCGAGAGAAAGAAGAATAAAGAATTTTTAAAAAAATATTTTGACTAAATGAACATGTATATACAACTTAGAATTTGTGTGATGTACCAGAAACTAGAGGAATCATAGACATCATGTATTACAAAAGAATAAAGACCTGAATTCAAATACTGAAGTTTCATCTTACACCATAAAAAGACTAAATTAAAGCCAAAGTCATCAAAAGAAATGTAAAATAAGAAAATGAACAAAAATTAATGAAATTAAAATCTTCAAAAAGGGAGAAATAATCTGGTTTATTGAAAAGATGAATAAAATCAATATATCTATGAGAGAAATTATAAGAAAGAACACAATGTACTAATACCATCTATGAAAAGTGGATTCTTTCTTCACATTCAATGGACATTACAAAGATAATAAATTTCATGAACAATTCTCTGCTCACATGTTTGATACCATAGAAGAAAGTGAATTATTTCTTGAAAGAAACATCTGTCAAAATTCAGACAAAATAGGCTATTTAAGTATGCCTATACTTATTTAGTATTTGAATTGGTAATCAAAAATCTTCCAAACAGAAACTATTGGGAGCAGATGGAATGATTCATTATCTCTACCAAATATTTAAGATAGTAGCTTCATCAGCTCTCTATAATCTTTCTGTGAATAGCTGAGAGACATGTTTGAACTTAATCATGAAGGCAAATCATCCTAATGCAAAATGATAAAAATCAGAAGGAATGGCATATATACCAAGAATAAAAAACTCAAGTTCTTTATTTTTAAGTAATAAAACTGTATTATAGTATTTTCAAATCAGTCAACTAAAATCTCCCATTGTGGGTTACTGCCTAGTGGTTAGACCACTGCTTCGCTTGAGCAAAGTTCTTGCTTCAAACTTTCACATTACTCAAACAATTACAACAGCAACAACAAAACCCTTGAATTAGTAAGCAATTTGATAAGATTATAACATAAGAGATTAGTATATAAAAGTCAACTCATATCCTACATGGCAATAATAAAAATATAGAACACGAACTGTGGAGTTTCTAGATGAACAGGCCCAATCATGATGATTTTAAGCAAATACTTGGAGCAAATACACAAGGTTAGATGAAATAGCAACAAAGCTTTGGTGAAGTCACTATAAACAAATAAATAACCAGAGAGATAGAAGGTCGAAATGAATTCATTCTTCCCACCTTGCTCAATACATTGAATGCAATCTACATTAAAACCCAAGAGAGCTATTTTGAGCATATCTACATATTTCAAGGTTTGAATAAAGACCAATTTGAGCCATAACTGAGCCGTGTAGAAGGAAAAGAACAAATCTGGAAGATCGTCATAGTTCAGCTTGTTGGCGGACTGTGGCGGTGCAGTAACAACATGGTGTTGACAAGAAAATAGATGGAGAGAGTAAAATAGAGCAGAGATCACATAAAGCTATCTCATAAACACAGTCAACTCATCACCAGGAAAAAAGCAAAGCTATGAACACTGAGAAAGGGTGTGGTTAAATAAGGGTTCCTAGAAACGGGAGGAGGTAGATACAGACATGTTCTTTGCATCCTTACAAACGTTTGTCAAAGACCCAAATGTGAAATGCAAAACAATCAAAAAGCTAAAACATGCCATAGGACAAACTCTACACTTCTACAAGATTATAGTTCAATCTGATTGGCCTTGGTTAAAACATATTAAGTGATGATTTTTTTAAGTTATAACATTTATCCAAGAAAGACGTTGATCCTTTGGCCTCATTAAAACAAAGACACTTTTCTCTGCGAAAGATAAAGTCAGGGGAACAAAGTCGTAAGCCATGATCTGAGGGAAAATATTTACAAAGAGATCATCTAACACCGAACTGTATCCCAAAGTATATCAAGGAATAAATACTCAATTAGAACAAGACAAACAGATAAATTAAAGCATAGACCAAAAACCTTAACAGCCGTCTCTCCAAAGAAAATCTATGGGTAAGAAATCCACATTGAGAACGACCCTGCACGTCATACGCCGCACGCTGCAAACATGAACAGCGGCAGCGGCGTGTGACAACTTGCATTCTTACTCACTGTTGTGAAATACACAAAGTGGCCTGCCACTTTGCAAGACAATTTGGTAGTTTCTTATGAAACTGAAGGTAACCTTACCAAATGTTATATTGTCGGTGCTAGTTATCTAAGCAAAGAATTTGAAAGTTAATGTCCACAAAGAGCCGCATGCAAATGTTTATGGAAGCTTTATGGTAGTTGCTAACACTCAAAAGGAGGTAAGATGTCCTTCAGCTTGTGGACAATGAAGTGTGGAACATCAGTGTAAGGAAGTCAATGATACCGAGGGAAAAGAACTACCATAGCAAGGGAAGAAAGGGAAGGATTTCAGAAACCTACTTATGTATGTACGAAGCCAATTGGAATATTCAGCCTATGCACTGTGCATCTCTAAAAAGATGGCATTATGCAAAATGCAAACCTGTGAAAATGGTAAAAAGATTGTCTACCAGTGGTTAGGAACAAGGGACGGTGGCACAGTACTGAACCATAGATATACGGAGGCATTTCATGACAAGCAGAAAAACTCTGTTTTTACTGTCATAGTAGAGACATGCATACAGTGACATTTGTTCAAATCTATAAAAGATCAAGAATAAACCATAATATACAGCAGGGGTTTTGTGTGACTCTCATTTGTCAACATCGGTTCATCAGCTATCACACTATGTCACCGAAGTTAGTGGTTGATACATGCAAGGCCATGCATGTGTAAGGCCAAGGGACAATCTGGAAATCTGCGTTCTCTCTTCTCAGCTTGCTGGGTATGGTACTACACAAAAATCTAAACTATCCTATGAAAAAAAGGAACCATTTAACTAAAGAATGTATGTTCTCTAGTGTCTCTCTAGCAATACAGAGTGACAGGGTTTGTGCCTAATAAGTGTAACTAACAGCTATATCAACTAAAGGACTATGTTATAAAATATTTATTCAAGACTGCTCATAATATTTGGCATATAATAGACATTTAATAAATACGAAGTCAGAAAGGATGATTTGCTTCTTTTGACAGAGCTAATTGCTACTTATATTTAAATAATGCTAATTAGAATGGCAGGCTATTGGAAACTGTGTGATACGGAGAAATGAATGCAGCTGGAGTCAAGCCCTGCCCCCTGAATAATTTATCATAATTAAGACTTATAAAAGTGGTTTCTCTGGTAATCCTCAGTTTCCACACTCATAAAATGGACACATTAGCTACTTTATGGCGCAGTTTGTGATACTGTGATAATAGCAATTTCCTGCATAATCCTATCAACAGACTATGTCAAGGCTTCAGGTAATAATATGGTTGCTCTCTGTGCAATTTATTATAACTTTCTGCTTTATCTATGCTCTACTATGATTTGATTTATCTCTCTCGATACATTTAACCTAAATTTGAAACCCACTTTATTAGGTCTAGCTACATTTCCAGGACGGCTACTTTGTATTAAGCTGTTTTCTCCATGTTCCATGTATTCACTAATGAAACTACTTTTATTATTCCATTTCACTGGCAGAAAAACTGAGTTTTACCTGGGATAAACTCATTTATCTCTGTGCAATTTGTGAACAGTAAAAGCAAATATTCTATACAAGTCTACCTAAATCTAGAAATAGGTTAGTTATTTGCTATTTTAGAAGGAAATGCAAGTAAAATGTACATGTTTGGTAAATGTCAACTTTAATATAAAATAAAATCATAAAATGATAAGATATTTTTGCTCTCCCAATGAGTTATGAATTGAGGCAGTAATTGGACATTTTAGCTGGTAATTCTTATGTGTGATTAAGTACCATTTAGGAAGGCATCTTCAAACTCTGGTTACCCTGTGAAGAAATGGGCTCCAATCAACACATCATTGTAACATCTTGTTATAACCATTTCAAACAGTAATTTTTAATCTTCAGAATAATATTTTAATACCCAACTAATCATCAAAATATCAATACTATACCATAGTAATGGAAACAGCACTGTGAGGTGATGAGTAATTTCTATTTCTTGTTTATGAATGAGTAAGATTCCCATGAGGTACAAGATGGTCATCAAAACTAAGCCATTGAAACAGTAGGAGAAAAGTAATGCAAGGTGTCTTGTTATCATAAACACATATCAAGCTGTGGAAGTAGCTCATAGATTATGTTGGTTAACTCAATTAGCAGTGTGTTTCCCCTACATTCCTCGGGTTTTGGAGACAATGACTATCATTACTAGGAAAATACGACAATTTATGTCTACAAGCCAGCACCTACATGGCAAGTATTCAATAAATACTTCCCCTATAGGCAAATTTTTTGCATATTTTATTTTATTTTTTTCTTATCAGTTACATTTTATTAACTCTGTTTCCCAGCTGTATCCAATTCCCTCATTCCCTCCCAATCCCACCCTCCCTCCCTTATTTCCACCATGCCCCTTTCCAAGTCCACTGATGGGGGGACCTCCTCCCCATTCATCTGACCCTGTTTTATCAGATATCTTCAGGACTAGCTGCAAAGTCCTCCTCTGTGGCCTAACAGGACTGCTCCTCCCTTGGGGGGAGGGAGGTCAAAGAGCCAGCCATTGAGTTCCTGTTAGAAATAGTCCTTGTTCCCCTTACTATGGGAAACCAATTGGTTACTGAGCTACCACGGGCTACATCCGAGCAGAGGTTCTAGGTTATATCCATACATGGTCCTTGGTTGAATGTCAGTCTCAGAAAAGTCCCTGTGCCCAGATATATTTGGTCCTTGTGGAGCTCCTATCCTTTCCCCATTATACTAACTCCCCTTCTTTCATATGATTCCCTGTACTCTGATGAAGGTTTGGTTATGAGTCTTAGTATCTGCTTTGAAAACACTGCTAGTTAGAGTCTTTCAGATGCCTTCTGCAGTAGACTCCTGTCATACGTTCAATGAACATCCCATCTGTCTTTCTAAATGAGGATTGATCATCTTACTCCAGGTCCGCTTTCTTGTTTATCTTTTTTAGGTGTATAGATTTCATTATTAGATTATCATATCTTATAGGTCTATATAAGCAAGTATATACGGTGTTTGTCTTTCTCCTTCTGGGATATTTCACTCAGAATGATCTTTTCTAGATCCCACCATTTGCCTGCAAATTTCAAGATCTCCTCCTTTTTGATTGCTGAGTAGTATTCCATCGTGTAAAAATACCACAATTTCTTTTATCCATTCCTCCATTGATGGACATCTGGGTTGAAATATCAAATGGCAGAGAAACACTTAAAGAAATGCTCAACGTCATTAGCCATTAGGGAAATGCAAATCAAAACGACCCTGAGATTTCACCTTACACCCATCAGAATGGCCAAGATGAAAAACTCAAGTGACAACACATGCTGGAGAGGTTGTGGAGAAAGGGGAACCCTCCTCCACTGCTGGTGGGACTGTAAACTGGTACAACCACTTTGGAAATCTATCTGGCGCTTTCTCAGATAATTAGGAATAGTGCTTCCTCAAGACCCAGCTATACCACTGCTAGGTATATACCCAAAATTTGCTCAAGTACACAAAAGGGATGCTTGTTCAACCATGTTTATAGCAGCTTTCTTTGTAATAGCCAGAACCTGGAAACAACCCTATAGGCAAATTAATGAAAGGCAACAAGGAGAAGGTCAGTCTCTCCTCTTCAAAGGAGTTGGTTTTTCATATTCAGTGTTGACATCAACAGATTTATTTTTAAAAAAAGGTGTAAACATGACTTTTTAAGTGATGTTCAGACCAAACCTCTATAGTAATGCAATTAATGGAATGTTATTTGTGGATAAAGTCCTGTAAGGCAGCAAAGATGGAAAGTGGAGGATGCATGTATAGGCTGAAGGAAGATTATTAATAGTGAGGAAAGCGCACCTGACCCATCTTCTGTGAAAATGGAATCATACCAATGTTCTGGGAAAATGAGCAGGGTAGAGAACCTGTGTTTATAAGAGCCTTGCTCTGACAGTTGTAAAGGTACATCAAGAGATAAGCTATTGTAGGCTGGTCATTTAAAAGTTCGAAATATCTGTGGCTTTGTGCAAAATGTGGCAGGCTTCTGCAAAGTTACCCTTAAGTCCATACCTTTGTCCAAAACAATCCCAGAGATTCAGGGTTGCTGAAGGGCTTAGTCGTCTGTAGTTGAGTAGAGTTGACAATGTTGGATACAGAGAGTTCTCAGTGTAAAGTCAAACTGTAATCAATGTCATTGTCATTTGAACCACATTGTTTGCAGTGGAACCAATTGTGAAGCCAAAGTAAATTCAAAATCTAAATTAGAAAAACAGATGCTTCTTTTGTTTGGAAAATGTAGTCCCATCTAGCCCTATTGTAAACCATTTTCTTTTGACTTACACCACATAGAAAGAAAAATCACAGTGCATAATGCAAAAATGCAGAAACATATTTAGCAAATTTGTGGATTTCATAAGTCATTTATAAACTTTAGATTTGCAAACAATTTCAAAGCCTTCTGAAAATATTTATAAACACAAGAATCTCTATAATGCTACACATAATTATACCATGCCTTTTCAAAGCATATTTCAGAGATAGAGTTTGTGCAGAATATCAAGTTTCCTATTTGGGGTTTGTCTTGGAGACAGTGAACAATTTATTTTTCAATCTGTCTCCAGTGATGCTCATGATTAAGCTAAATACATTGGTGCAACAAGAGGAAAAGCATTTATCTTGTGCCTAATTTCTAAATTGACTCATGACATTAGGAAGTCAATCTATAGAGTGAGATTTATTTCTTCAGCTCAGCAAGTTCCAACAAATTTGTGTTTCTCACAACTTTAACCATTTTAAGGCAATTTAGAAAGTTCGCCTTTCATGCCTTTGAGCTACCAGAACTTTCTGATTTAAAAACTGACATCTCCAACTTTGCATGAAGTTGTGGATATCATACATTCAAGTTCATTTTGAAATATTGATTATCATAAGAAAATAACTATAAATATTGTCATTTAAAAAGAAAATAGTTTACCAATTGTGTGCAGGAAAATAGGAGCTTCAACCATGTACATAAACACACACAAACATGTGCGCACCCACATTCAATAATCACTAAGAGCAAAAAAGCACGCTTCCGTGTTGATTCTAATTTGAGGTAATCAAAAGTATAAACAGGGAAATGCTTTGCCAAGGTTTTAGCACATTATTTGGGGCATAAACCTAGGGATTTAAGTTTTGCTTTTTAATCTTACAGTTTGAGTTACTTTCATTTCGTTTATATCAACATTTTGCTTCCAGTAACATTAAAAAAATAATAATAAAGTCGTCTGGGTTACAGATCAAATTGCTCTCAATAAACACTAAACCTTATTGTGAGAAGAATATAAATGAATTAGAATCACGAGAGGGAAGTTTCCTACTTGTATAAAGGGATTGAGAACTGCAGTGTGTGGACGAGGAGGCTGCTTAGCAGTGCCTCAGACACGCCACCATCACACACAAGGTCTTGGTCTTACAACAGGGCAAGAGGAGGGCAAGTGGCTTTAAGTAGCAAACTTCTGTGAGGACTCTTGCTGAAACTTTACCTCCTAGGTTAGCAGCATCTATTCAAACTAGACAGATGGCCCCCAACAAATGACCTTTCTAGAATCCATTCCTTCATCAATGAAGTAAATGAAATAATGTGTTTATATAAGACAATTTAGTTTTGAAAGCCAAAGCAGAATTGTGGATGTAGAGTATATAACCAATAGACCCATCTTTTTCTTCTCCTTTGATTCTACATTGTCTTATTGCTAAACAAGTAAAACCAACCTAGAAGTTTTAAAGTGTGTAAGATATCAAGTCAAATAAAGTTATGTTTTTCTCATTGTTCCAAGATTAGTTGACTCAGGCATCAGTATATCATTTAGAACAGTGCAGTCACTTGGCTCACCCTTAAATTTTAATAGATTCAACTGTAGTTGAAGAAAAGAGAAAGCAAAAAAAAGAAAAGATTTTTAAAAAGGGAGAGAGAACAATTCAATTATTACTGAAAGTTTTTACCACCATTTCAATACCTGAGCCTGAAACCCCATCAGGCAAGTCCTGGAAGATGAGACATTGCCGAGTGAAGCAGAGTTCTGTTCCTTCAACACTCACCTTTTCAGTACAGTATTGCACCAATATTCATTCCAACCATTTCATCTAAAAGTCTACCAGGGAGGCACCAATCTCTTTGATGCTGAAAAAAAAAAATGTTGGTTTTCTAGTGTTTAACATGACCTTTTACTGAGAAATTTTCAATGGTTTCTTCACTTAATGAGAGGAAGGAAGCGTTAAAAAAAATGGTTTCTTCTCATTAAGTGGGGAAAATGGAAATTTCCTCTCACTTAATGGTTTTAGAGAGTTTAATTCACATTTAATTTGTCATTATACTGCATTAAGATTTAAGTACATAACAGAATTTAGTACTGCATTCTAGTAAGGAACACAGAAAATGAAATATACTAAAATATGCTACATAAGCAAAATATATGTGCTTGGGTAATTTTTCCTTATTGTTCTTGAAAAGATGATTTTCCTAGTGGATTATGAAATGTGTCTATAGAATATTTTTTAAATATTTGTGGTTTAAAATTGAAAGACAACATTGGTGTTAGTAATAAACATTAATAAATGTTAAACTGACTGAGAAAATGTTAATAAACCAGAGAAAATCAAATACAAAGATCAATTGCAGGCACAACCTCCAACCACTAATTACTGAAGTGAAAATGTAAAACAAACAGTTCAACCAAATATGAGAATTTCCAGACAAATACTAGTGGTGTAGACTGCAGGAAAGCAGATATATGGGAATGCATTGGGATATCAAGGACAGAGGTAATGTCCTCCTCTGAATTTTAGCTATTTAGAGAATCAGGCAAACCCTTTACTCTTCTCATGCTCTGTGTACCATGTGGAAATTCAAAGAAATAATATTCAATACTAATCTTCTTAACAGAATGGATATAAGATTTTTTCCAAATTGGGAAGTTAGAATTATATTTTTGAAGCATTATATAAGCATATTTATAAAGCACTATGCAGAATCTTAAAAGTAGTGGCACATGACTTTAATCCAGCTCTAAGAAGGCAAGGACAGGAGGATCTCTCTAAGTTCAAGGCCACCCTTGTCTGTACAGTGACTTCCAGGACAGTCAGAGCTACCTACAGAGACCTTGCCTCAAAAAAGTAAAGAATTACAAAATATTTTATTTTGCCACACTGTACTCGTAACTATCGTGTTTCTATGACCATAAAATCTGACCGCCAGACTTTAAGGAAGGAATGGTTTGTCTTGGCTCAAAATTTTGAAAGTTTCTCTCCATAGTTTTCTGGACCCATGGAATGGAGAGAACCGCCACAGCAAATACATGTGCTAAATGAGAACTAGTCACAGCACAAGGAGACAGGAATCAGAAAGGAAACTTCAACCTAGATGCAGGCTGTAACTGTCAAAGGTTCCCAAATGACCTACCTCTACCAGCTACACTCATCTTCTGAAGTGTTTATACACTTCCCAACTAATACCATGTTCTGGGAACCAGTTCCGAACATGAGCTTGTAGCGGAGACATTTCAGATTCATTCATCATAACACCTGCAAAGCACATACATGCAGACCAAATAATCCTGTCCTTACTTTACATCATTTCCACAGTGAAATATGGATTTGTTTAAAAAAGAAAAAGAGAGGAGGCAACAACAAAAGACTAAGAAAGAAGACTAGTGTTTTCAGGAAGAGAAGGATAAGCCTGAGGCTCTGACATGTCCACTCAGGCATTTGCCACATGTCAGGGTATTGAGGAAACGCCATGGGTTCTGAAGCTTGCCAGGGTGTTTATAGCTGACAACGTGCAGGGCATGGAATATGATTAGCACGCTGAGCTTTGGTCATGTGAGTTTCTGAGCTCTCTTTTGCTGTGTACCAATTACTTTACACGGTCTAGTAAAAAGCACCCATTTCCTTGGGCAGAGTTCTGTAGCTCTCTTCTGTTCCATTCCCTGCTCAGATCTCACAATGACAAACTGGAATTGTTACTGAAAGGGACTTTTCATTTGGATGCACTGATAGAAGATCATCTTTCAAGATCATTCAGGTTTTGACCAAATTCAGCTGCTTGTAGTTTTTGGACTGAAGTCTATTTCATTTCCAGCTATCATCTTTGACCACTCTCAGTTCTTAAAAGTCACAAGCCTGGATTTTTATGTGGTCCCCTCCATATTCAAGACAGCAATGACCCCAATCCTATGCTTTCAAACTCTGATTTACTTTTCTGTGAGTACAAAGAGAAAGCTCATCCTTTTAAGGGGCTGGTATGTTTCTGTGGGGATCACCTTATCTTAAGGTCAACTATGTCATAACCCCATCACAGTAACAATGAAAAGGGGAAGGTAACAAGGAAGGATTCCAGGCAAGGATATGGAAGGAATGCCCACAAAGACATCTAAAACATTGTTGGTTGTTCAGACCAAGGTACCCAACTATTTTATTACACACTTTCTTCTTCAGAATACAAGAAAAGCAAGAAGATCAAAAGTGCATTTTCTGATCAGATTTGGGTAAGGCATTTCAGATCCAGCACTTGGCAATGTGTTTATACCACTGGAGAATGCTCAGAGATTTTACTCAATTTCTGATTCCTAAATTTCCTAAATTAATTGAACACAAACTTTTTTCACATAGACATATTTGGCACTAGTATTTTTACCAAATTTAAGGGCAAACTGCTGTGTTTTGCGGCCATTTCATGCATCACAGAGCGGTTTAAAAAGCCACAGGCATCTCTCTATAATTTCAGTACACATTTGGGTACATTTGTGAAAATGGATGATCTTCACCAGTGTGATATCAGCTTGTATACATTAGTGGTAGAAAAAAAAAAAAAAACAATGTCTAGTTTAATGCCTATGAGATCAAATTATTTTATATACAAAATATACATTCACAGATCAAAAGTTAAACCACAAGTACAATGGAATGAAAGATGGTCTAAAAAGCAATTTCGAAACACTACCCCTAAATTTGTCAAAAAATTACTAACAATAGAGATCAAAAAATAAACTATTATGGTATGTTTCAGTAATAAACAGTTTGGAAAAATCTCCATCTTTTTGAAATTTTAAATGGTAGAAAACCAATGCAATTTATAAGCTTAGAATTTCACCTTTATTGTTATCTTGAGATCTGTATTGAAAGATACAGTGCTATAAAAGTAATAGAGGTTTTACCCATTGATTCACAGAATACTAATCAACAAAGCCGATGTCTACTTATATGACACTGCAGCCAAATGAAATGAAACCTATCTTTCCATGATCAAATATTTCTAATATAGATCCTCTGAGGTTCATTCTGGGAGGCGCTGTAGTCCAATAAACTCAGCAGGTTTTGTCATTTTAGAAATTTTATTAAAAAGCTTAAGATAAAATATAATTGGCTTTATATGCCTACTATACCAATAACAGAGATCAATGGGAAAAATACCACAAAAATATCTCTTGAAATTTCATCATCACTGACTTAAAAAAAAAAAAAAAGTCTTCCCTGTCTCGATTTCCAGTGTTGCAGACATACAAAATGGTCAAAAGTGTCAGTAGCGCAGCTGGGGCCCACGGTTTCCAACTCTTACTTCTGCTAATGATTAATCAACCTTGTTGTGTTGGATTTCAATTTTTGTAACCTTCTCTATTGTTTATGAGCCTTCTCTCTGTTTGCACATACCACACAATACTGTGAGTATGGTGGATTCATTTTGCAGTAGTGAGTGTCATGCCCTAGCAACATGTCAAATGATCCACTGTCCAATATCATTTAGTTCCACTGTCATTCCTGGCTTGTTGCAATAAAGCTTCTGGTGGTACCTTAAAAGTATCTAATGCAATGTTCTTCTCATTCTCTTCTCTCCCCTGATGATTTTAATTTTTTTGTTACTTTCAACAGCACAATATTAAGGGAATCCATTATCACTAAAGATCAGTATCTGAGACATTTTCAATAGACAAATGCTCAATAATAGTAGGCTTCTGGATACTTATCTAATTGTAAATTTGCCCGTCTCTCTGAACTTACACCTCTGAAGCTTCAGTAACAATACGTCTCACTTTCCCAGTGTGCTTGTCTTCAGCATCACAGCAGTGTCATCAGTCTTGGCTTCTAATTTTAAAGGTTGATAAAATGTAATACTATTTCTCTTGATCATTTTTTAAAAGGGGAGGTAAAAGGGGTAAGAAAGGGGAAAAGGGTAATAAAGGTAAGGAGGTAGGAAAAATAGTGCTTTCAAAAGAAAGTTATAAAGAAAAAAATAGTTAATTTTTCAAAAGGAATTTGCCAACAATATGATATTCTTAAAAAGACAATATCTCAATTTATCCAAAGACAGGTAATATCTGTGTAAAAATCTCGTCTTAACCCACCAATGTCCTTCAGCCCGAACTGAGAGCACCAGCTCTCAGGCTAGGGAATCATCTATCCCCACAGGTGCACTCAATTCTTGGCCTATAGGCTGAGATGGCCACCAAGGGAGCCAATTAGTGCCAAATATGTTGGTGGTTTTTTGATGTAGGAAAATCTCCCCTAAGAACTGGACTGAGATGAGCCATCAAATGATAGTGATTTTCAGTCACTAATGATCCGGGATTTAAATAGAGACTTTTAATTGGGTTACCAAGCAACCTGCAAATATTTTGGTGATACCTGCTGAGTCAATTGGGTAGTTTATAACCCCTTCTCCTCTGATTATGTTATCTTTGATATGACTACATTTTATATTACCAGTGATCAGTGTGACTTTTTGCCTTTGTCATTAACCAAGAAAAGATACCCTTGATTTTTTTGTTTTGTTTTCTTTCTTTCTTTTTTTTTCATTGCTCACAGGATGTTTCCATATGTCCAAAGGAGGGCGAGCTGAGTAAGGGGTAACCATGGGGAATAAGGGAAAGTTTTCATTAAGCTGTCTTCTTATGCCCCGGGCTTCTTCCAAGTGAAGTTAGACCTCATGAAATCAGAACGGGTACAAAGGATTGTTTAGAACCCATAATTCCACTTAATTACCAAAGCCAGGATTTTGTGTTTGTTTCTTAGATCCATTCCTAAAACATGAAAAATGAAATTCTGAAGATATTGTTATTGTGGTTTTTGCTCTTCACTGGAGAGTTATTTTCAAAGAAAACTTCCCAAGAAAAAAATAAATTCTGCCTTTTATTGTTTCCAGATGCCTTTGTCAGTCCCTGTGGCCAAATGTATTAACTTCCTTTCTGCCTGCCACTGTCATTTCCTTCAGTCTGTCCTCTTTCAGGGTCTCAGTTGGGCCTGCCTAAGTTCCTTAACTACAGAGCTCTGTTGTCCTGCTCCCCTCTAGGGATTAGCATCTTTGTCCCAGGCTCACTTCTCTGGCTCTCCCATCTTTGGATAACATTTCACATTGGCTTTCAACCTTCCACTTCTCTGAATACACAGTGGGCTCTTCAGAAACACTGCCTTTTCATTTGTCGTGAGTGTGTGTGTGTGTGTGTGTGTGTGTGTGTGTGTGTGTGTGTGTGCTGTGACTTCCTCCCTATAGATGAAGCGCTGCCTGGAACTTTGGTTCTCCCAGCTTTTCTTGCACAGCCAGGTTTTCCTTTTCCTCAGTAACTCATTTGACCTCTGTTAGCTAAGATCTGAAAGATGTGCAGCTCTGTTTGTCTGCCTTCATGTTTCTTTGGCAACCTCCTGCTCTCCCTTGGAAAACTTCCTAAGTGAGAAATAGCATCACTGGACCTTTCCAGTTCTGTTCCTCATGGACAATGAACTGTCACATACACCACAAGGCTGTGTCAAAGGTCAGATGAGATGGGTCCTCAGAGCTTGTGACTGTAGTTGGTCAATGAGAGACCTAAGGGCTCACTGAATTCCAAGGCTAACCTTCCTTACGTGAGCAGCAGAAAATGTCCAGGGATTAAACTGCCCCTACAAGCGTACAGTGTGTACTGCATCACAGAGACACTCACTCTGTCACTGAATCCCATTTCACTTGCCAGCTAGAGATTTAAGCGGAAATCAAAGTGGCAGGAAATTCTGTATGATTTACACAGAAACATTTAATTCATGAGACACACACTGATGATAATACTATTGAGAAAGGCAGTTGAAAATAAGATGAGGGGACCATTATGAGGAGCCTAAGTGAGGTATGGACAGAAGTTCTCAGAGGTGACAACATCCATAAATACGTTTGCTTTGTGTATGTGAATCAGTGCAGGCTACATAATAAACTGCAGAAAACTGAGAGGAATGAATGTAAACAGAAACGCAAACCTGACAAGGTGTTCTTTCAAACAATTATCTATGTAAGAAGTTGGAGTCAGAGAAAAGCATTTCTGTTATGTTCTACTTTGTACAGAGGTATGAAAAAGTACCTAGGAAGAGTCCATTTATTCCTTAGCAAAGTATAGGAAAGGAGGAGGGTTTTAAGATAACATCATTTCTTAAGTTCCCTTTAAGTTGAATGGCCAGTGAGGTTTCAGAAAAACAAAACAAAACAAAAAAAAAAAAAAAAAAAAAAAAAACCCGGGAAATAAAATAAAGTGTGTGTGTGTGTGTGTGTGTGTGTGTGTGTGCAAGTGCACAAGCAACTCTGTACACATACCTGAGGCTGCCAGCGTCCAGAGTACCACTTCAACCCTGAGTATTTTTCTATAGGAGTTGTCTACCTTTTTGATATTGAAACTCACCAAGTAAGTAGGCCAGGTGGCCAGTGAACCCAGTGATCTACTTATCTCTACTTTCCTAATGCTGAGATTACAAGCATGGACCACCATTTCTCGCTTTTAAAAAAATGTTGGTTCTGGGGATTGAACTTGGGAAAAGGCAAGCAAGGTAAACCCAGAGAGCTATTCCCTCAGCCACCTACCAAACAAGTCTGAAATATAAGTTTTCTCAAGTGTGAAATGTGATTTCTGGGCTCTTTTTTTTTTCTTTTTCTTTGATTCATTTTTATTTTTTCTCACATATTGCTAAATTGCTCTTCCCCAACCAGCCTGAAGAGCAATACATAGCAGGCTGAGAACGATGTTCTCACAACAGAGTAATATCCTAATTACCCTGCTCTTAGTAAGGGCTCCCTTTGACAGGTGTCAACTAGATTTAAGTGGTTGGCTGCTGGGTTTTTTTTTTTCTTTATGTTCCTTTTTTTCCACATTGTCATGTCTTGAAGTGGGGTTAAATGCTGACATCCCTTTGTGCTTAACTAGAGATAACTATCAAAGAAATGCATAAATTACAGTTCCAGCTACACTGAATGTAGCAGGCTCAGCTGCCTGTAAAGATGAGACAGATAATATAGCCAGCCTGGATGTTATTTTTTGAGCAGAGTCTTAAGGTTGGTCTGTTAAATCCCAGGTTTACCTGGTTCCTTCCTCCTTTTTTAGCTACTTGGACAAGTTATTCTCCACCTAGTTATTCTGTCCTCCCATCTCTTGCATGTTAATTACAGAATTTCTGCTTATCAAAGAAAATGTTCACTCATCATCTATGAAACAAAAAATAATTTTTAGATCATCAGTTATTCCTAAAGGAAATCTCAGGTAAGTGAGGAAACTTTTGTGGGTATATATGTGTTTGTAAGAAAGAGGGGAGCTGTCTGCTTAATGGCATTCACTGTAAATGTGATAGACAGACTGCCAGATTGTCATCTTGCTTGTCACTCCTTAACAGAAACTCACCTAAACAAGCAAACAAGCAAGCAGCCACTGCAAATATCCCTTCCACCTCTTTGACCAACAGCTATGAATGACAAAATATGCCCAGCTCCTTTTCTAGGGTATTTTCTTGCTGCTTATTGGCTGAGAATGTAATTTCATGGTAGAATGTTAGAAAATGACCCCTTGTAATGACAGAATTTACATAAATAAATGCTGATTGCACAAAACAGATAATATGCCGTGGCTATCATCACAATAAGTTGTCTCCTACTGACATAGACTGGAAGTTGGAAGCACACAATTATGCAAATCAGACCAATGCCAGTTGCTCATTACTGTCATGGTGGTAAAGGCAAAAACATATCCTCCATAGACAGCTCGAGGCTGGGCCACAGGCCAAAATGTTTGGTTTTGCTGACATAGTAACTGAGTCAACAAAAATAGGATATCATAGTAATACATCAGTGAGGTCCAAATCAAGGCAAACCTGAGGCTTAATGGACCGTGAATCCTGTGTCTGTGTGAAGTGTCCTTTCTTGGTATTCAGCCATAATATGGCTGCATTCACACTGCAGATTCTATACAGACTGCAGAAGCAATTTTGTTTAGGGCTGAAATGCTACAAGACATTCTATTAGCTTTCCCTAAAGGTGATATGACATTTTAAAATACTTAAACAACATCAATATTAGAGGCTTAAACACTTCAAAGTATTTTGGAATGTTCAAAGTATTTTGGAATACCCACTACCACTGTACCCAGGTCTGCCCTGAATTCTCGTCATAACACTGAAGCTGTTTTCAAACAATAGAAAATTCATTTGTCATGTACATCTTGTTTCTCCTTTTTAAAAAAAATAGAACTTTTATTTCTGAGAGAACAGTTAGCCCTAGGAAAAAGCTAATGGATCTGGGTTTCACACAGATGAATCTAAAACTACGAAAACCATGAAGCAATAATTGCCATCCAGCAGCTATTCCTTCTTCTTCTCTGTGATGGACTAATTCTGTGAACAGCCTTCAGTCTTCACCTGCCCCTGCATCTGCACCTTTTCTGGGAACCAACTGATCACATGAAGAAGTATGTCCTTTGTCCCTTCCTTTTGTGTTTAATCACATGTCTTGCCAACTCAATAGGAGTTGTTATGGAACAAAGGCAGAATTAGATGGGATTCTTTGCAAGCTGCCATGATTATTTAGGCTAACCGGTCTCTGTTTACGAAGGGCATGTCTGGCTTTTTATGTGAGTGGGTCAGAGATACATGAAGAATTGTCTATTAAGACATTAAGACTAATCTAGGAGATCAGCCAGCAACTGCCCACTCTCCAGGCAGCAAAAAGGGGTTCAGGTCTGAACCACATCCCTGATATTAACCTAAACCATCCTATCACAATCTAGAAGGAGCTTAAAACAGTGAGCACCTTCTAGATGATGGTATAAATAGGTTAATAGAGAATTTTCCACAAAGCTTAAAGAGTTTTAAAAATTCAAGAGAGGGGTTAGAGAGATGGTTCAGTAGTTAGTGGCACTTGTTGCTCTTGCAGAGGATCTGAATTCAGCCCCCAGAACCCACATGGCAGCTTAAAAATTCGGTAACTCCAGTTCCAAAGGATCCAGCACTGCATGTTGGCACCCTGCTGCCCCGAAGTGTGCTTGCAGGGCACCTCCGTATACACATGCATTCCTATACATGAAGTAAAGTTCTTCTTGAATTCTAGGGAAATACTCCCTATGAATAACAGAAACTTTACTCATTTGATCACAAGGCAAAATGCAAACCTTCAGAGAGCACAAACCACAGCAGAATGAGGTAACCTGTCAATCTCACTAGAATGGACAGAATTAAAGACACGTGGCAGCAATAAAAGACAGCCAAGACTAGGGAAACTGAACAAGGAAGAGAGCTGCAGACACTGTAGCCATCTTGGAAAAGAGTCTAGCAATGCTCACAATCTTAAACAGCACTTCTCTCAGACATTTGCCCAAGAGACATGCAAACCAAATTCCATGCAAACGCTTGAATGAACGTCCATATGACCATCACTGAAATGGCCCAGAAAAGTAAATGATTCAAATATTGACTAACTGATGAATACATAAATAAAACTTGACATCACCATAAAATTAAGTACCATTCAACAATAGAAAAGAATGGAGAAATGATGTCTGTCACAATATAAAAATCTTGAAGGCATTATTCTAAGTGAAGGAAACTAGTCACCATAGGCCATACTATATGATTACATTTATATAAAATATCCAGAATGGGAAACAGTGAAGGAAAATAAACTGATAATTTCCTTAATCTGTGGAGGGCATGAGAAATCACTGGTAGTAAGCACAAAAAGTTTCTTTTTAGGTAATAAATATGTAACATTAGGCTATTATAATGGTTACACATCTCCCCAAATACACTGCAACTCACTTAATTTTCAGCTTTAAATAGGTAATTTATACATATGAATTATATCTCAATAAAGATATTACAATATTTCTTTGTATCTCTACTTTCCTTCTCTCTTCCTTCTCATCATCGCTCATTACACCTTAGTTTTTCTTTAGTTAGATCACTGGCATATGAATATTGGTTAGTAGAGCTTTATAAGAAAAAAAACAAGCCCTCTCAGTATATCTCCTTTGAAAACTGTATGTTTATTCCCTGCACTTGATACATTAAACAGTGAAAGCATGGGGACCATTTGCCATTTTGTCTCAGGCACTAATATTCACAGAGGACCAGCTCTGTCTCTTCTTTCCATTCTTTCTGTGATATTCACTCTGGCTCCACTTAGTCATGACATTGAACTGTGTAAGGGAAAGGGCACCACTTGTTATATCTTGGTTTGCAAGTCATGGCCAGCTTCCGTGGGTAAACCAGTAATGTCAGGTGATCTAAGGGCTGTTCCCGATTTATCTCTACTGTTTCTTCTCAAGCATCCGACATGAAGATGAATTTGCTTTGTCATATGATCCAGAATAACTAGACATTCTGTCTACTGCCCAGTGTCTTCTGCCATACTTTTCCTTCATTGACTATACCTTCTATTCAGGCCTTTAACATTTTTACCTAGTTACCTCTCTTTGTACATTCGGGGCACTACTGTTGGTATTGCTGTTCCCCAGTCCACTCTGCAAGCTACCTGAGTGTCATTAATATGAAGGGAACATCCTTTCCTCTTCTACCCTTACACACAAAACTCACCCTGACTTTCTGTTGTTCTAGGGAGACTGAAGATCATTGTTGAGGAAGCAGCCTTTATTCTTATTCTCCCAAGTGAGAAGAAACAAAATGAAGTACAGTTACAAACAAGCAGTCAAAGTTGTTTTTGTTTTGTTTTGTTTTGGTCAGTTGACTTTTTTTTCTCATCTTTATCTTTCTTTTTTTTTTGCAAGCAAGCTAGCAAAAGAAAAAGTAAAGTACACTATGCAGGGCTAGAACTCATGGAACTCAGTAGTAAGAGCTGGCTCCAGTCTCTGGACTTATGCAGCTCAGGCTGTTGTTTCTCCCATGCTTCTCAGTGAGGTGGCCCTCT
Organism: Psammomys obesus; assembly: GCF_907164565.1. Lineage (NCBI taxonomy): Eukaryota > Metazoa > Chordata > Mammalia > Rodentia > Muridae > Psammomys > Psammomys obesus. The sequence goes on from NW_026592548.1 coordinate 13,342,905, forward strand.
TCCCAGGCAATCTGAAGATTTCCTTGGAAGTTATTTTGACCACAACTCAGTTTGATAGAATTAAATGTACGAAGTGCAAGAATGTGGATGAGGGGTTAAATATCTAAAGCTGATCTGAAGAAATGTCAAAAGCCAACTGCACATGTCTGCTGCACATGAGGGCCTTCTGAGAAGAGCAGCAGAAAGCCAAGATCAGCTCTGTGTTTATTCGGAGCTTCAGGTGGGCAACCTTGTCAGTCATCACACAACCACGGAGGCTGGAGGTAGATATTGCTGGGTGTCTAGTGGATGCTTAAATGTCTGGCAGCTTATTTTCCCCTCTCAAGTTGGTGAGGGATGAATAGCTGAAGTGATCGACTCCAGAGGGAACCTGAGGTTTCCAACCAACCCAAAGCTACTTTCCTCATTCCCATTACCCACCAGAGGACTGCAAAGATTTTCCCCTTGACTTTGAACCACCACTTGGTTTTACAGTCCACTTGTCTGAGGTTTAGAAACCGAGTGTGTCAGCATTTCTTTTTACTGCCTCTCAGTGCAGCAGCAAATGTGTTCGGTTCTCCCCTCTCAAAAGTGAAGATTGTATTTTAAAATCACTCTCTCCCCAAGGGAACCACTCACTCCTAACTCCCTGACAGGCCATGAGGACCTCAAAATTAAGAAACATGTCTAGAAATGTGAGTTTGTACAGAAAGGACTAGAAAACCACCCAGACACGTAATGACTCAGTTATGTGCCTGGCTTCTGTCAGGAAAAATGTGTGTCTGGATTTTCAGGCTCATAATAGACATGTACAGCTAACTGACTTTTATCTTGCCTCTGTCATATTGATCTATCAGTGAATCCATAATAGAAGATAGAGGCCTGGAACACTAAAAAGTAATAACCATTGAGATGGATAGCCCTGGCAAAAATGTAGTTTCATGGGGACACTTAGTGCAAAGAACTGTAGATTCATGTCAAGGGGGCATAAGTATCCCCTTCAAAGCCAACTGTTAAAAACACCTAGTGCACAGTTGACCTGCCTTCAGAATATGATATGTTTCTGTATTGATTTTTCAGAGGTTCAAAACAAGAGGAAATAGCCAAGTGAAAGTTTCTTTGCAGAGCACTAAAAGTAATTTACCTTCTTCCTCTGATTTCTGCTTCAGATTTTGTTTTATGGTTCAAAGTACAAGTGCTTATTTTAAAAATTCATTTCTGACTTATGGTAGAAAGCAGCGCCAGAGACCTAGAAAGTGTAAAGCAAGAAATGAGCCACGAAATGAAACAGAGCAACCCCCCCATCATATTAATAAAGTTAGTACTTGGTCATTATGGGATGTGCTTGTTGTGTAAGACCTCAGATGTCCAGGATTTTCCCATTGTCAGAGTATTGTGAACAATTTGAGGGAATCTGTAAAATGCCCTGCAAGGTGGTTTTGGATTCACCCAGGGTCGATTTATGAAAATTCTTTTGTCTACACTCTCTTACATAAGAAAATTATTAAACATACTTTAAATAGGGTTTTGAGACAGAAGCAAAACTGTTTGCTTTCCAGTTTAAATCAGTGTAGCTTGCACATCCCTCTTGTGGTAAGAACTGAAGCCAGCATGTTGGTGCCTGCCCCTTCTTAGAAGCATTGCAGGTGTGGCTGCTGTGTCCCGTGGGTGTCAGTAGGTGGCAGAGCAGCGAGAGGCTGTGTCTGTGCTCAGTGTTCTGACCTGTGAACTTCTGAATGACTAGTAGCCTAAGATTCCCTGATAAAAGCGAGCCTGAGACTACCATCAGTCCAGTGCCACACCAGCCCTGATGGCTGCCAGGATTGGGAGCAAGATGGAGACTAGATGAACCCCACCTGGAACTGAGGGCCCTCCATGGGAATGAACCCTAATCAGACTACCCTTGCATGGGGCTACTCAGACAGGCCAGGCAAGGAGCTAAGATGAACACCAGACCAGTCCATGGGGCCCAGACAGGTAACTAGCCTGAGACAACCAACAGTCAGGTGCTGTGTAGGGCTGGAGGGCAGACTATGCTTTATTGAACCCCTACCTAGTGCATAATGCATAAGCAGGGTATAGCACTACTGAGACCACTTCTGAGACAACCCCAGACACTCAGAGACACATGGCCCCACTAAGAGGAGCAAGTAGGTGGTGGAGAAATGGAAGAGAAAGAGAAACAGAAATATGTAGGAACAATGAAGAAAGGAAGAACTGTAGACTCAAGGGCAGTGAGAAACAGCTTGATGTGAGTAGCCAGTGAGGCCACCTCAGACCATAGATCAGTCCTGGCCTGTGCTGCCATGGGAACCCATGTGTGGGTCCTTGGCCCTTCAGAAGCAGGGGTCTGTTACCACCAAAGGCCAGGCAGAGGTCCCTGGTCTGGGTTGCCAACAGGGGTATGCTGATGTCTGAGGGCTGTGCAAAATTAGCCCCATCACTCACCTGGGCGTTGTACAAGAACTGGCCCTGGAGGCATGAGAGCAGGAAAGCTGATGCCACCCCTAGCCAGCTTCGGTGTTTGGGAGAGCAGGTCCTACACCTCCCCTAGGCAGCGCAGCAGAGCTAATTCTGATGGCGGGGGGGGGGGCAGATGTGAGTTGGGCACAAGTGTGTGATTGTGGGAGAGCTGGCTCCCACAACTTATCTGCCTTGTACTGATAACCCTTGCCTCAACCCTTTCCACCAGTGGCAGGTAGGTAAGCTGATAGTGCAGTCATCAGAGTGGGAGAGCTGGTGCCCCTCACCTTCTGCAGCACTTGGGAGAGCAGGCTCTACATATTGTCTGTGCAGTAGCAGAGATCTGGCCTAGCGTGTAGAAATTGAGGGGGAACAGTCCCAAAGGGAGAATGTAGGAGAGCTGACCCAGTGAGGTTCTAGTATAGACAGAGTAGCAGAAGCCAGGAGCCTTGTGCCAGACCAATGAGCCATTGCAATGAACATTTGCAAGCAGAGAAGTGTGGACAAAAGAGTATAGGTAGGACACACTGTGCCACACTGCAGCTTCCAGGAGATTTATTTTCTCATTTGTTGGGGGAAGTTGCAAGGGTGGAGTGCAGATGGGGGCCTGATGTGAAATTCACAAAGAACCAATAAAAGAGTCAAAAAAAAAAAAGGATGGTTAATTTTTAAAGCCATGTATAAAAAAAATAAAATAAAAGAACTCAAGTTGGCATCATATTGATAATCTACAGTTCTTAACTAAGTGTCTTCTTTCCCTCAAATATCATGTACTTTATTATTACATGCTTAATGTGGTGTCTAGAGATATGGAAAACTAACCAGTTTATTCTGTATTCAAATTTGGTGTATAGTCATCACATACCTTAATTTTGATGGCTTTAACAAAGTTTCATTCTTTAGAGGTTTGTCACAAAACAGATAACACAAGCAGAAAAACAAATAAAGTGGTACTTTAATAAAGGCACAAAGGATGAAGCACTATTAAGGGGAGGCAAGGAGAGAGGGGTACTGTTCCTGAAGCCCTTCCCTTCTCCAAGGCTGAAGGTAAAATGGGAAGAGAAGGTTAGAGAGTTGTTGAGCTTTGAGTCTGAAGAGGGGGCATCCAGCTGGACCTTGGCCAATGGTAAAGGAGTAGAGACACTTAAAACAAGTCATAACAAGTCGTTCATTCTTCTCTCATTCCCTTCACTTTCCCACCAGTTCCTCTCATTGGCTGAGCCCCAGGGAAAAACAGAGAAAAGAATTCCCAATTCACAATCTCTATCAATGTTCTAGAACAGGGGAAGAAACGAAATTCCCCATGATCTTAAAACACAGCTTGAAAAATGTTCTTTAGTAGGGATTTAAAAGGTCATACTCATTTTAGATTTAAGCTTATGAATCAACATTGTAATTATGGTTCTTCAGTTACAGAGAAAAACAAGACAAAATGAGGTCTGCTGGGTGAGTCCATGCAAGCTAAGGCTAGAGACATGGCTCAAGCTAAGGCTAGAGAGATGGCTCAGCTGGGAAGCTGCAAATACTGCTTTCTGCTGCAGACCACCTGAGTTCAGTTCCTGGCACCTTCGCTTAGCAGCCTACAATCACCTGTAACTCCAGGTCCAGAAGATCCAAACCCTTCTTTTGGCCTCTGCAGGCAGCTTTGCTCACTTTCAAATGCCCCTCCCAGGCATACAATTAAAATAAAAATACATTTTAACATAAAAATACATAGTGTTTTTCATAAATATGATAAATACAATTAAATATGGCATACTTTGATTTTGCTAAGAGTTTTACAACTTTTAGATGTATAAATTCAGGTAACAATGTCTGTAAGCATCGTAGAAACTGTGGCTCAATACCCCACGGATTTCAACTAAGTAAAATTAGACCAAGCACCAAGCACGGGGTAGAGGATGGGGTGAGCATCTGTCAATCTCTGCCTCTCAATAAAGCCAACATTACAATAAATGCTGTGAAAACATTTCCAGGAGGAAAAAAAGATAATCTCTTCCTCAAAACCTCCAATTCTCCCTGTCCATTTTGGTTTTAGCTCAGATTTTGGAAATATGCTCTATCCTTTATGAGAAAGACAATAAGAAAGTGGAATTTTCTTTAAAGGCATTTGATCACAAAGGGCATTTTAAAATAATGTATTATAACTGCAAAAAAACTCAGTTATATGTTTTCCAGAAAAGGATTAAAATATTTATAAACCATAGGTTATATTTTAAAAACCATTAAAGAGGCTATTTATTGTAAACCCATAAGTCATAATCCATTAAATATGGGCTATGTTTTGTGTGTGCGTGTGTTGTGATTTTTTTTCATGAATGTTTTTACTGTGGCTTCCATAATCAACTGGTCTGTGTTGAGAGTTGGCAATGTCTCAGGATCTCACTTAAATATGCAAATTTATATATTTTCATTCAGAAAATGATTCCATTTGCAGGAAATTGTGCATTCTATGCAGAATCCAGTTCTCATGCTACACAAACTTCCACTGTCTCAGAGAAAACATAACAGTTACTTCCCTACATAAGTGTCTGTCTATCCACTACTCATCTCTATTTATATCCAAATTTGCAATAATTCCAGTGTGAAAAGTTACCAACTGACAGAATATTCTCTGCAAGTTTCTAGCCACTGAAGAAATGTTTGCAGTTTTCCAGTCCATAAGTCCACGTGCAGCTAACACAATGTGCTCCCACCTTTGCTTGCCTGGACTGCTGCTTGCTTGCTTTTCTTTCTTTCTTTATTTTTTCTGTATTTATTTTTGCCTTCACGCTATCTCAACAAAGGCAACTTTTAAAAGTTTGACTGTTTCAGAAACAGACTCAAATGGCAAGAGTTGTTCTGTTTTTTAAAGTACAGAGGAGATAAAAGTCTATATGGTGACAACTTTCAAGGTCTGTTGGCTTTTTAGTTCCATTAGAACATGATTTTAATATAATCCACAAGTTGGCTGTAAAGCATGCCAGCTGTAGAGTAGGAAGCATATAGTGTGAAGGACTCATTTCAATATATGGCCACATAGACACATGCATATACGCATGCATGGGCGCGCACACACACACACACACACACACACACACGCACACACTCCATAGCACACACGTACTGGACTGGAACGAGACTGTTAGGTTAAGAACTGGAAATTTTACTCAGTGGTTAAGAGCACTGGCTGCTTGCTCATCCAGAGAACTCTGGGTTAGAACTCAGCGTCCACATGGTAGCTTGCAACCTTCTGTAACTTCAGTTCCGAGGGATCCCAAACACTCTCTTCTGGCCTCTGCAGGCACAGAATGCAGGTGGTGCAAATATACTCAGACACACACACACACACACACACACACACACACACACACACAAATGAATAATTTTACTTAAAAAACTGTAATGATAGAAGATAGGATTCCAAATAAGAAAATTCTTTGAATCTATATCTAGCCTTTTTGAGCTATGATATTAAACTAATTTACCCTTTTTCTGAATCTCAGATATGCCACTTTCTCCAAGCTGCCTTTCACATTCCATGCTTAGTTTAACCTTTGGTGTGCCCCTCTAAATCACTGTACTGATAACCTATAAGACAGTGAAATGCCAGTGTTTTTGTTTTTTGTTGTTGTTTAACAACTAGGTGAAAATTCTTTGGAGAACCAGGATAGCCACTTGGTATTGTTGCATTTCTAAAACTTTAGGCTGTGTACTATGCAGCAGAATTTGAGAGAGGATTATGAATGAATGAATCCTGGGCTCTCTCAGCCAAACAGGTGACTCCTAGCCTCACTTAATCTTTTAGCATTCCATAAATTAAATAAGGAAACATAAAGCACAGAAGATCTTAGTCTCCTGCCTGAGTAAACAAGAGAGACTCGGAGTAAAAACCAAGTTCAAAGCTGTCTGATTTAGACAGTCTCTTTCCTCTCACGTCCCTTTTGCAGCTGGGGCTCCAGGCCCCTTTCTCATAGAAACACTGTCCATCCCGTAGGGCTGGCGGAAAGAACAAGAGACCCCATGTCGTTAGTAAGTGCAGAATGTAATAGAAACGTCTGGTGTCTTTACTTTTAAGGAGGAAAACATCTTTAAGTGGCAAAAAGGAAGTGACTCCTACTTAATTACCTAGGACTCCTCCCCTTCCCCTAATCTGAAGTTCCCCTTAGAGCAGTGGCTGTACAAATTCACCTTAAGCTCATTGCCCCCATGAGCGTGAGGAGCACAGTTGTTGTCCTAGCCATCTCCTATGCTGACACTGACAGGGAAAGTAGAGTCCCAGCGGATAACGAAAAGAACAAGAGTGAGAGGCTGGGAAGCCAATCATTCTAAATGCCATCAGCCGACCATTTAGAGGAACGACTGAACAGGGAGAGGAAAGTTCAATCGCCCTCTCATTAGCCCCAATTAACGGAATGAAAGCTGTTTGCATATAGCGGAAGACACCTCATTGTTTGTTGTTGGGTTTCAGCAATTGAGAGATGAATAATCCCAGTTAGATAGTTAACAGGATAGCAGACAATTTGTCCAGGAACAAATACATACAGTTTCAGCCTGTTTTACGGAACAAATAATGAGTTTAGAGGAGTTTTTGTCAGTTTAATAAGAGTAAGAACTTCAGCAGACACACAGCCTTCCAAGTTACCTAAATCAATAAAATCTAAGGTACACATGGAAAGTAGTAGAGCCAGTATTGCTGCAAGAAATAATTTAAGAATTAATTGGACTTTCCAAAGCACTGTGATGGAAATCAGAAATACACCATTTCATATCAGTAATGTTACCTGCTCCTGACTGCCTCCATGTTAACAGCTCTCACTGGAGTATAACGGCCATCCCCAGTGCAGCAAAAATGTAAAAGAGTCCAAAATTTCAAATAAGTACTGGAGGGATGGCTCAGTGGTTAAGAGCAGTGGCTGCTCTTACAGAGGCTGGAGTTTGGCTCCAAGCATCCACTTTGGACAGTTTACAGCTGCCTGTAACTCTAGCTCCAACGGATCTGACAACACTCTCTTCTAGAGTCTGTGAACATGCACACAGTCCACATACAGATAGCAGGCACACATAGACACACACACACATGAAAATTAACGTAAGAATTTTTTAATGATGAAAGAGTGAACGGCATTAAGAAAGGCAACCTGTTTAGACTGAAGACAAGAGCTTGCCATGGGATCTTAAAAGTGTGGAATCTCGTGTCAGGGAAGGGGAGCATAATGGCGCCTCTCCTTGCTTCGGTTCCCATTATACAGCCAGTAGCAGCTTTCACCTGACTTTCAGCCATTTTCTATCTTTTTTGACCAAATTTCCAGCCACCTCACATGGGCTGGCCTTGAGTATCACTTTCTCCACTGAATTCTTTCCTCCTTAACTGACGTTTTGTGGTTAAACAGATGAATCCCAGATGTGAGAAGAATAGCTCACATTCATAGGGAGTGAGGTCCTGACTCATTAGGGGAGAGATACCATTGCTTTCTGGCTCTGAACGCTAAGATTGCATTTCCTAGACTTGAGAGGGAATGGTGAAAATTAACAAAAGCCATAAGGGATACTTCCTGGGTCACCAAGAAGTTCATCACGTGAGCATACCACTTGATCCCCTGCCGAGCTCCATATGCCTCCATTGCACGGAGCCTCGTGGACACCTCACACATCACTTTTCCACATCCTTCCTGAGAGCAGTGTTGGCGCTTGCACAACGTATCTCACTGATCTAGTCCAGAAAAAAAAAAAAAAAAAAAGGCAGCAGTAGAATCTGAGTTTAAAGTATTGAACCAAGACAAAGAGCCAGGAGGCGGAAGAGGAAAGAGGTAGGCATGTCTAACACCCACCGGGGAGTGATTACGATTTTCCGGCCAGCAGAGAAGCCTGAAGAAGGCACGAGGGCAGCGAAAGGCCTCCACCTGCTGCAGCTCTGTGTACCGTGGTGCAGCGGCGAGGGGTCTGGGCCTCCCATCCGGAACAACTCCTTCCGAGTTCAGTCACTCTCACGCGCTTGCCAGCTTCTTAGGCCTCATGCGGGTCCGTCTCGCTTGGAGGACTGCCGCCAAGTGCCAACTTCTCACTTCTTGGCAAGCTGAGGATGCCCAGTCGAGTGCCCCAGGTCAGCAGACAGAGCTTCTTCCCTTCTTTGCTATCTGCTTCTTCAAAAAGCTCGGTGACGTAAAAATGAGAAGAAACGGAGGAACGAAGGACTAATTCGTTTATGTGAAAACTTTACTGATGGTTTGGACTTGTGCTTCTCTGTGGTTTGAATCCCACTGTCTCATTTATATGTACTGTTGGTGGGAGAGTTTATTGGGACAAAGCTGTCGGATGGATCTGAGGAATAAGCAGAAATCTAAGCGCCCTGAGAACCACTAATTCTGCAGGAGCCCGAACTCGGTGGTGGGGGCATGGGCTGGGGGCAGAGCTCTGTCCAGCCTCTCAGGGGGTGTGAGGAGTGGCACTAGGGGTCTGGTGGAAAGCTCAAACACCCTGGCCCCCTCTCGCTGCTTTAGGGGAGTAGGCGTGACTGTGTGAACCAGACAACGGGTGGCTTAGACATTCTGCTCATTTCCACAGGCCTCATCACACGCGGTTTTCCCTGCTTCAGAATCTGCGGGATAGCTGGGAAACTGGTCTCTGACGCTTGGAACCACTGTGTGGGCAACCAGCATCTCACGCTTTGTTCTTTCACGGCCCCTGACACCCCGGGAACAGGTGCTTAGGTTAGGATGGCCAAGGCCAGCGGGGCCGGCCTGTATTATACTTTGGTAAATAACAGTCACTGTTGTCATCACAGTTTTCCACACTTTCAGAAATGTCACTAGCCGCATGTCAGCAGGGTTCTTTGTCTGATTTCTACCGCTAAGGAGGCAAGAAGGTTATTAGAAGTAATAGCAAATTTAAACTTTTATTAGCAGTAAACTGCAAAAGCTAATGGTGATGCCAACACTAGATAAAATCATTGTCACAGTTAATTCTGAACTCCTTATTTCAAGCTTAATAATAGGAAACTCAATGGAAAGGGTATTACACGCCCCATATCACTCATGAGTGCCGCAGGCCTGAGTAACTTGTTATTTTGCTCATGAGTGAAATAAAATGCAGATTATACTGCCTGCTATCAGGGGCATTGTTTTAATTGAGGGTGTATGCATGGAGAAGAGGGGATCCAAGTAGCTTCTCATTTTTGTAAATGTTTTGAGAGCGGTCTCGTTTATATCTGTGACTCTGTGAATTACCTTTGTGCTGTATGTGTGTGTGTGTGTGTGTGTGTTTTAAAATATTTTTGCCTAAGTTGCTGAGAAACACAGTAAGCCAGGGAGAAAAGAGGGTTGTTGTATTCTCGTCCGTTTCTGCAAAGATTCTCCTTCAGCGCTCTAGAGCCTCTGCCTCCGGCCCCTCCGTTAGCAATGGCAAACAATGGTGTGTTTGTGTTGTTCTTGTCCCATTCTAATTGTGTATACCCCACACTAATACACACACATACACACTCACACTGAAACACTCACACACACTGTCACATACATACATATACTTACATTCACACTAACACATACACAATCAGGTGTACACTCCCACAGCATTCACACACACACGCTTTCACATACAAATACAGTCACACACATAAACACACACAAACACAAAAACATACACACTCTTTCTCTCTCACACACCCACACACAGACTTTCCACACTGACACACAGTCCCCATCAAGAACAAACAAGATTCACTCCTCCAAGCGTTTTTTTTTTTTTTTTTACTAAGAAAAGGGGTGTTTCCAGGAATCAAGATCACACTGGATTTTGTGTGTTTTTTCTCAAGTGTCCTATTCTCTGCTTTCAAAAAAAGTTAGAGCAATTTATGGTCCTCTGCCACAGATGGTCCAAGTGTGCAGCCCCAGGAGCGATGTGTGCATTCCTGTTTTAAGGGGAATCTTCGAGGGCTTGTCAGGGATGTCTGCGATTCCACAGGTCACAACATCTCAGCTCAGTGTGCGTGTGTGTGTGTGTGTGTATGTGTGTCCATACAGAGAGGACTATTTTACCGAAGTTGAAATCTTAAGATATCCACAGCCATAAAGTCACTTTTTAAAATTTAAGTTTCAGTGTTCTGCTTGTGATATTTTTCTGACGATACCTTATATCATCGTAGCTCTGTCATACACACAAACACACACACACACACACACACACACACACACATATATGATAGTTCAATGTCTAAGCAGTTAGTTATTTGTGCCAAACTGCCTTCCTCTGAGACTGGAGAGCTAAAACACTCAAGACTGTAGCCTGACTGTCTAACAACAGTTTTAAGTATATTCAGGAAGCAGAAATGAGTGGAAGGGAAGACTCAGATCTCTGCTTTATTTTTCAAGTTTGAAAAACACGAAAAAAAAAAAATCTGAGCTCAAAACTTTCATTTTGCGAACTTGACCATTACTAGCACATGAAGTGATCCGCCTGGTCCCAGGGCTGACTGCTCAGTAATGCTGCTCATTTTCTGCAGTGTCCACACCGTCTTTCTCCCGTGTCAGAGTCCAGCATTCCTAGGAAACATTTTCTATGACCCACAGCACCAGGCTGAACATTGACTGAGGAGTGTGTACGTTCACGATAATAGGATGCCATCAGGAATAAGTCCCAGTCACTTACAGAAAAACGAAATGCTGCTTTCCTAAATTACGAAAAAACAGTCCTAAATTCCACATGTGATTGTTCCCAGGAAGAGGAAGTGCAGAACTCTGAGAGTTTGTGAACACATGTAACTGTGCACAACTGCCATGGACATTTGTGCATGCTGTGTCCATCTCCACGGTTTTCCTATTCGTATTTTTTATATGAACACTGTATTGACACTTGAAATCCTCTTTATTTATATATTTATTCATTCATTCATTTATCTATTTTTATTAAAAGACAAGCTGTCAGCAAGTTAAAGGTGCTTTTAGGATTTCATCTTTTTGGTTATTGGGTTTAGATTTTGTTTTATGCTTTTTTTAACCCCCAACTTAGAAAACCACCAGTCCTTTCAAAAAAAAAAAAAAAAAATATATATATATATATATATATATATATATATATATATATATATATATATATTTTAATGAATTGTCATACCTAATTTTTTTGTATGGATGCCAAAATGTCTGGCTGCTCCTATCTGGAGTCCCTTGGGATTTGTAGAGATTTTTAGTAGTTGTGAGAAATAGCCTTGTTCTTTAGATTATAGGATTATCTCCCAAAATAGCTTTCCATTTTCTTGACTTTTAAAAATCTGTGTGGGAACAATGAAATGTGTTGATAATCAGGCCAACGAGGGTAACTGACATTTTGAACTTAGATAATATTAATTTATGAAATTTCTTTCATGACTATTTAAATAGTCATGAAATAAATCTGTATCTTCTACCTTTGTAAAACTTCATTTTATTCCATCATTTTACAAGCTTTAACTATTTGCTGTTTGTTCAAAGGTGAGTCTACAGAGGCTTTCTCATTATGTAGCAGGAATCACCTGGTTATTATATATGTCTTCCCCACTCCCACTCCATGGTGTGCGTGTGTGTGTGTGTGTGTGTGTGTGTGTGTGAGAGAGAGAGAGAGAGAGAGAGAGAGTTGTCTACAAAATTCCATCTCTGTTGCAGAAAACTACCAATGAATAAAGCAATTGTAAACCGACGCAGTTCATGTTCCAGTATGGAGACGGAGTGCCAGTACCCACGGACAGTTGGGTCATGACCAGCTTCTCTGGAGAAAGCAGAGCAGAGAGGAGAGCGATGGGGAAAGCCCTCTTTGAAAGAGCGCCTGGGTGGGAGGCGGCAAGGGAAGTGAAGAAGCACATCCTAAGCTGAAGACAGAGGCAGTCTTCCAAGCAGACGGCACCAATGGCTGAAGATCCCAGGTGAAGCTCTCTCCACAGTGTCTGAAGACATCAGGAGGCTGATGAAGAACAGCAAAGGAGGCTTGTGTGAGAAGGTCGGGAGATGAGGGTGGGATGGTTGCTGTGTGGTTTGTGGGTTGGGAATCCCCTGACCCGCTCTTCCCTTGAGTTAAACTGGCAGCCTTTACAGAATTCTGTGCAGAAGGGAGACATGATTTTGGAATAATCTAGGAAGAGATGACGAAGGCTTGGCTCCTCAGTGGAGGTAGAATAAAGAAGGTAAAGCTTAGACGGAGCTGGCAGCCGAAGGGTTTGCCAACGAACTAATGAAAACTGTTTGAAAGAAAATCATTTAAAATCTTAGAAATACAATGACAGGACTGCCATGTTCTAAGTAAAAAAAAGTTTATGGAAGGAGTGTGGCAGGGGAAGTACCCCAGGATCTGGGACATTAGCTATCATGAGAATAGGCTAAGTGTGTACTTCCATACAGAACTTCCTGTAAGTCAGAGAGGTCCTCTCTAGAAAGTCTTTTAGCTGTGACATTTTTGAGGTCATGAGTACAAACAAAAAGGAGAAGTCCAAAGCTCAAGTTCTGAATCATTTGCTGCATAATTTGGGGAGATGGCACATTAAAAAGAGGTTTAAAAGACATGACTGATAAGAGGAGAACATTCAGGGAAGTTCTGTGTTCCAAAAGCAAAGAGGAAAGGGAGGTTGTAATAGATTTTGCTATGACTGTGATAATATCTCCAGCAGAAAAAAATTAAGACACAAAATGTATTTTAGTTTCTTCTTTTGGAGATTTCATCTCATAGTTCATGGTGCCATTGATTCTGAGCCCATAGTGAAGCAAGACATTGTAGTGACATGAGCAAATGCCACCAGTTACTCACCTCAGAGAAAACAGGAATTAGAGCAGAGAAGTGATGGGCAAGAGGCATCACAAGATGAAGGGAGCTACTTCCACTCATCAGCCTCATCATCCACCATCCAACCTCCCAATAGTAGCCAATTCAGAATCAGCTCACTAAACTATTCATTATGTCAAATCCTCAGAGTACCTGTAAAACTCACATACACACAGCGGTAGTGGGGGGGGGAGGGGAGAAAGAGAAGGAGGGAGGGAAAGAGGAAGAGAGAGAGAACTAATATGCTAGGCATCCTTCAGTTCAATCTTGATGATCAAGATTAGCTGGCACAGAATGAAAGAAATGAAGAGAAAGAGTCAAAGGCATGAATTTATTTTTAAACAAAAATTATTTGTTCCTTCACAAACATTATTACACTATATCTACATATATATTTTGTACGTATACACATATATGTATATACATATTATATAAATCAGGTAATTTATCTAAATCTACTTTTATAGTTTTATTTTGAGCTCATCTGTCCAAATAAACATAATATGAGTAGCACACACCAGTTCAAAGCACATTTTGAAATTCAATTCCATTATTAATATTAAGAAGTTGGAAACCTAGCTAGCCACTCAGTACTAATGAAGGAGACTCTACAACCACTACTTTATGAAACCAGAATAATCCCCAACAAAAATCTATAAACATTTTTCCTTTTACCCACAGTAAAGTATAATCTACATCTCTCATCATGGGAACTTCTCTTTGCAAGAAACACTATAGAAAACAACAGCTAATGGAAATTCAGAGTTCTGGAGCCGAGCCAAGCCCCAATGGTTACATCTACAAAACACCTTTCACCTAAGGCTCAGAGAACATTCCAGAAGAGAGGGAGGAGAGATTATAAGATCATAGAGTTTGGGGAGATTGTGACTCCTCATAATATTAGAAACTAAACCCAGAAGGTCTCCCCAGATGTGAGCCGAATAAGTAAAGCGGATGGGAAAAGTCCGTGAGGCCTCCACTCTACACAAGAACCATAGACAACTGAGGAAAGCTGGGGGTGAGAGAAGTGTCTTTCCCAGGGAGGAGCACACCAGCTGGTCATCCAGGCCTAACCAGTAAGCCCCGGAAACATACGTACAGATAGCATTATATGGACTTAACAGGCTATAATTAGAAATACATGTGTGAATAGATTGACAGACGTGCAATAGCAATAGCAATTACTGAAAAAGGAGGCCATGAATTTGAAAGAAACTGGGAAGGATCTATGGGAGGGTTTGGAAGGAGGGAAAAAAGAGAAAGATTGTAATTATAATCTCAAAAATAATTCTTTAAAAGTGGAACTTAATCCACTTTAATGTTTAATATGGGGAAGTTAGAAGATAACAGAATAGTTAACATATTTATTGGTGCCGGCAATTGATACTGGTGGCTCCAGAAGAAGAGAATAAGCGGGGCCAGAGAAGAGAAGAGAAACTCACCTGCCTTCTACCTCTTACCAGATCATGACCTGCAAGTCTCTGAGCGTACTTGTGCTAAGCCGTTACCAGGTCAAAACTGTGAGCCAAGATAAGCATACCCATTCAGTGGTGCTGTGTTATTATCCACAAACCTAGACCAAGACAGTCATATGGAGCTAAACTGAAACATCCAAAAATGATAATCTTTACATTTAAAAATTATAGTGTAATTTTTATTCATAACATTGACAAAATTCTGTAGAAATGTCAAAATCCTTGACCTAATCTTTAGATTTTTTTTTTATCATAAGCACGTGTGTATATATTGTTTGCTTTTAGGGACAGTATAGGTTTTAAAGCTTGACACTGAAAAATTTTCAAATTCATAACCTATCACTTCTTTGTTTTTATTTAATTATTTGGTTTAGATTTTCAATACTGAATTTTTATCTCTACAGTTCTGTTATTAGTGTGGTTATTGAGAATATGAGCATTAAAATATTTGGAATATGCATTCTACTTTATAATATGGACTTTTTTTTATTTTTCTGCATCAATTTTGTAGTTTCATCCAAAACTTCACAACATGAACTGCTATCAGCCATTTGTTTCTGTGAAGTAAATACGCAGGGAAGAATAATATTTAAAACATGTGACTTACTTCCTCCAACCAGATCTTACCCATGAATAGTTCATACAAAGATGGATGACTTTATTAATAAGTCAAATGCTTAAGATACTCATGACCTGATAACCCTTCAATACCTAAGTTCTGATGGGGTATTTCAAATCTGAATGATAACAGGAGCCAGTTTTATCTAAGAAGCTGTTTTTATTATATATAGATTTTTATCTGAGTGAGAATATGAAAGGAACTTAGAGAATAAAGTAAAAAGAAATAACTTGACAAATATCCCACTAGTTTTAGCACATGATTGAATCAAACTGTATAAGGAGAAGCTAGGCTGAGCTATTGGGCAGTCCAGATTTTAGGGGATCCCCTGTTCCAAATTTCACCATAGATACACCACTTTTATGCCGGAAACAGAGGGAGTCTTCTTCCCCTTAGTGTCCAGCTTTTGGGTTATTTACACCAAATTTTCAGTGGAAAAGAAAGAGGATGTGGATAAAGCACTCAGAGTCCCAGAGAACAGTGCATGCCCACATGGCCCCTTTGCTATTAGCACAGATAATCCCTTCACCTATCCTTCCCTGGAACAACACATTCAACAGCCACTTTCAAGTGTAATGACCGTAAGATCCTAAGTTCCATGAAAATCCAAGTCTCAAATACTGTATTATGTGATACTGTACCAGACATACCCAGATACTTGATGAAATTATGACTTGGAATTCCAAATTACCTTGATTTAAAAAGTATTTTTAAAATGTGAAGATGTATAACTGGGTATGCATGCCTTCCAAGCTAGAACCATGCCAATCCTTTTGACTCTATAAAATTAAACAACACCTACCACATAAGTTAATGACTTAAAAACTTAAAAATGTTCTAGAAGTAATAGAACTTACAGTGTTTAAAGTGAATGGATCAGTCACAAATGTGAGGCCAAGACATGAAACAGAAAAAAGTATCCATGGATAATAAATCTAGTTGTTCCAGAAATGTTCAAGGAATTTACACACAATCAATTTATGAAAATAGTTTATTCATAAGTGCCTATTTCTTTTGTTGTTATTTATAGTGTTTATTTACAATCTTATTCAAGGCCTGAATGTTATTCTTTAAAAACAACAACACACACATAAAACCAACAAAAAGCAACAAAGTAGGGTATTTCCTTCTACTAATATCACATAGGAGGGTGATGTCCCCATGAGTTTTAAGTTCCTTTAGAGAAAATGCACATGCATACTCTTTCCCTGTAAGCAGCCTGGATATGATTTCCTTTTAACAGAGTGATTTCAGGCAAGAAGTGAAAATGTTTCAGAGGATGAATGAAGCAACAGGGTAAGGAAAACAGGACAAATGGCAAAATGTGCCTTAAAGGCAGGCTTAAAGACCTGCCCCTGAGGGTCTCCTGTCTGTACTTTGTTTACATACTGCTTGTGTTGTAGCTAAGTCAACAGCAGACTGTGTGTCTACTAACAATAGAATAAAAAAGTCAGTATAGATATATATTGATGATAAATAGATAATACAGGGTAGGTGGGTAAATAGATAAGTAGATGGATGATAGAGACAGGTTATAGATGCATAGATTAGGTAGATAGATAGATGATAGATTGATCGAAATATAGATTATAGATACATGATAAATAGATAGAAGGATAGATATACAGATAAATGATATATAGAGAAATAGATATATAACAGATACAAGTGAATATATGTATGTATATATGTATATATATATGTATGTGTATATATGTATGTATATATATATACACACACATACACACACACACACACACACACACACACACACACATATATATATATATATATATATATATATATATATATATATATATATATATATACATAAGGATGTTAGTTACAGATAAAGAAGATATAGAGAAAGAGAGATAGTAGGCTTGTTTTACCTAGGTGCTATAGTCTCCTAACTACATTCCAAGAGACCACAGAGATGTGAAATATCCCACATAGACACTAAATGACACTCTATGACATCTCTTGCGGTGGCCTTTGTAAATTTGCTTCCTGTTACTCTTTCTTGTTATTTCATCTCTAGCCATGCTTGCTACCTTACTGTTGCTCAACTGTGCCAGGTAAACTTCTACAGGAACTTTTTAGCTAGAGTCCCGTCTGACCTCATTGGTCTTCTTGAATAACTGTGTTTTGTTCTTTCTCATCAGATCTCTGCTGAAGTGGCATCTGTCTTTCCTTTATTTATGGATTTGTGCCTTATCTCTCTATTATCACTTATTAAAAATATTTCTTGAGAGGATTTCCCATGCATCTCTCTTACTATTTACCCCAATACACACACACACAAACACACACACACACACATACAGAGAGAGAGAACATGAAAGAGAGCTTGCACATGATCTATTGTTGGCAGTAACACAAAGGAACAGAAGTGAGAGAACTGAAGAAAGGAAAGGAAACAAATGAAGTTATTCTAACAGGACATCAAATGGGTGAAGGAGGTGGACGATTGTGTTCAATCTATTCAAAGGTCCATTGAAGAACTTTACATAAGGCTTTTCAGAATTTTCTACTTGAGTCATTGGCTCCTGTCTCCTATTCTTTTGCACTAGTACCTGGTGTGTTTAGTCAGGTAAAAAAAATAGCTAAAGAGATTCCAGAAGTTCTAAATAGTAGCCCTGCAGCAATATCTGACTACTCTATTTTTTAAGCTGGTTACTCAGGAATATCAGTGAGTATCAGTGGTTGAAACAGGAAAGTGAACTGAGAAAATAGCAGGTGATTTCAATAGCTTCAACTCTTCTGTCACTGAGACATAACACATAACTTTTAATGCAGAGACCAGCATCAAATTCTATATGCGCTAGGGACAGAAAAGTTGATAGAAAGTGTAAGGTTAATTCCTAGTCACTGAATTTTCTTCCAGGCTATAACTGACATGCACTACCCTTCTCTCCCCTACTCCTACTCAGCATCACCTTATTCGTCACATTGGTTAATCTAAATTCACCTGATGCATGAGAAGACCAACACTGTCCTCCTCAATGGGCTCAGAGCTTTTTCATTAGAATATCTCAATCGAAGCACCGTCTGTGCAATCCTCCCGTCTCTCTGATCACTGGAAGGCTTCTAGAGTGCTCCTGGCTTCTCCACTGGGTCTTTCCTGGCACTCTTATGCTACATCTCTTCATAGGGATTGTGTCTGTTATTCTAATCAACATGATTACTTCATTCTCTGGAAATGCCTAAGCAGTTGTCATAGTTTCAGGTTATAAATTACAGAACTCTGTAGCTAAGTGTGCACTTGTGCCTACAGAAAACTGCTGTCTTAATATAGCACAGCCTAACTGGAGAACTGAGAAGGACAAAGCCATGTATTCCAGAATATTGGATCAGAGCCAAAACAGAACTCTGACCCTCCCTACTATAGTGCTTAAACGGGTCCTGAGCTATGACACTAATAGGCTCCCTCATCATTTCCAGAGGCAGGCACTGCTGGGGATGAAATTATGCCTTCCTCTGTCATCTCTCCCGCACATGGATTAGTACATGGGCCACATCAGGCACACAACATATGTCTCAGACTGAGGGGGTGGGTGCTGTTCCAGTTTGCTTTCCTCCTGATGTAATAAATCCATGACCAAATCATGTTGGGCAGAAACTTGAGTAAGGAGGGACCTGGAGGCAGAAACTGAAACAGAGGCTGTGGAGGACTGGGTCTTACTGGTTTGCTCACCATTGCTTGCTCATCTTTCTGTAAAACAATGCAGGACCACATGCTGTGGGCGGCACCACCCCCAGTATTACACATCAATTACCAATTGTGAAAATTCCCTGTATACTTGCTTCTAGTTCAGTCTGGTAGAGGTAGTTCTTCAGCCAACATTCCCTTCTTCATAGATGTCTCTAGCTCTGTCAAGTTGGCAAAAAAATTAATCAATGTAGATGAATGAGTAGATCAAAATTGATGGATGGATTGATGGATGGATGGGTGGGTGGATTGATCCAATCAATCAATTGGTCTCTTTGCATTATCTGGAAACACTCAACATCCCAAGAGAAAGACTTAAATCCCTTATGAACTAGTACCTCACAAAATTAAGAATTTTTATGTATAAATTTGTTTAGTACATGTTAGGTCAAAAACTAAAATTAGGAACACTGAATAATTTACACATTCCTAATATATGTAAAATTAATCTACTATGATACAAATCATAGTTATTTACTTTAATGTACCAATAAATGTTTTATGTAGCAATAAAGAGGTACTCACTCACTTATTTTCCTTTATTCTATACAATAATGAATTCTGTACAAAAAAAACTTTGTTAAGAAATGCTGTGTTCAACAATAAATTGTAAAACCCCTGCTCCTCCAGATTAAATATATTATAAAATATTTAAAGTGACATTTATTGTATCAATTTTTAAATAAAGCTAGAGAAAGCTGTTAATATAGCTTAATCATCCAAAGCCTTGTTCTTTTTCCTTTTCTAACATATTTCTCTGGCAATATATTATGCCAACTAGTGCTAAAATATCAGAACATAACATAATGCCTACACGACTAAAATGAAGTTTTACAGAATTAAGGGGGATGTTGTAAATGTGTAATGCTTCAGATGCATTTCAGCTGAGTGCTTGATATATTGTGGAGGGTTGCCTGCCAGAGAGAGCGCAAGTGCTGGGGAAAATAAAGTCAGCAGAGTCTCATTTTTGAGAGGAGTGGCTTTATTATTAATCACGGGACAGTTATTAAGCTCTGGCAGCTCTACGTACTTAGAAAAATCAGAGAAAGTTCATTTCTGGTCCAATTATTAACCATATATTGGTGATGCGCTACTTATCTTGCTTCACATTACACACTTTCACAATGTATGTCCATTAGCAACTAAATCATACGAATTTACCCTAACATACCTGCAAATGCTGACGCATTGCTCTGTGCACATACTTTACCAGCATCCAAACTCTGTCAGGAGGGTGAATTTCTTTTAATGAAATTTTATACCTATTGAAAAGAAAGATCAAAGAATTTATACCTAAGTGTTAAAAAAAAGGAGTTACAGCAGCTGCAAACATGAAAACCTTCTAAAACATATTACTATGATTCATTTAAGTTGTATCAGCTAAAGAAAGGAGTCACCTAAGAAGGAAGTCCCAACGGTGGACTGTCTAGATCAAGTTGTTCTTGGGCGTATTGTGGGAACTGTCTTGAGGAGAGAAGATCCATGTATTCTAGGTGGAAGGGTTGTTCAGCACCTGTTCAGAAGAGAGCGTCATTTTCAAGTCTCTTCCAGCGCAAATCAAATCAAGCAGGACTATGGGAAACTAGTAGAAATGGGACTGTCTTATGATCCGGCAGATACAGTGAACTCAGTTAGGATTTGTTTGTTCTATTTTTTTTCATGATTGCTAGTAACTTCATCATCATCATCATCATCATCATCATTACAACAGGAAATGAAACCAAGATGCCTATTTCATCTTATATTTTATTTTATATCTTATATTTTATTTAATTTTAAAATATAGTATTCCTGTTCAAATGAGTATTATGGATAACACTATCAGGCAAGGTAAAGCCTCTGAGAAGTCCCAAAGTATGTTCTTAGCTTAAATAATCTAAGATCTTTTTAAGTTTATGATCATCAGTCTCATTGTAGAATTTTAATACATGCATAAAATGTATTTTTTCATATTCACTTCCTGTTATCATCTCTTGTTCCTCTCCTGTTTCTGCTGATTTCCTTTTCAACTACTCTCTCTCTCTGTGTCTCCCCCCCCCCCATTGTTCGCCCCACCCTCACCTTAGCTTTTAACAAGCATATGTTTCTGATTTGGCTCATTAAGTAATATTTGTATTTGAGAGAGGTCATGTGGTTTCCAAAACAAGTGATTTGGAAAGGCTCTAAGAAGAATATTCCTGTGAGGTTAATAATTCATCTCTTCTCATCACCTATCTTCAACCTATACAAGCTCTAAGGAATCCTTATGCTAAGACCACAGGGCACTTCATACAAACTTTGTAGAATTGGCTCCAGAAGGCAAGGTGAATTCCACAATCTCTTGGGTCTCCTGTTTCAAACATCAGGCACTCAGGGACTTTGCATTTTCATGTGACAGAGAAAAAGAAAAGCATCCTAAGATTTACATAGCCTTTCCCTCTCAGTTCTTCTTGCAAAAAAGTACGTGCTACATTTACACCTCAAATTAGAGACTTGAGTTCCCCTGCCTGGTCAATTAGGAGACCCTTGACCTTACAAGAGAATACAAGCTCAGACTCTGCGAAGGTCTGCATCAACAGCGCGTTGGGCTTTAAAGAAATCTCAGTCGATTTTGCAGCTGGAATTTTTTTTTTTTCTTTGGTGTGTTTCAGGGCCACTGCTGGTTTTCATTCATCTCCCTTCTGTGGGTTTCAGGTGACATTTTGGGGCTGGAAACATAATGTGTCAGAAGATAGCTTCAGCTTCCCACTGCGTTAGTTATTGTTTCCTTTGTCAGGAGGTGAGCGAGCACAAACATTTTCCAATTGCTCAGATTTTTCAGACAGGTTTAGATCTACCGAGCCATCACTGATGCCCACGCCTATGCCATTTAGAAGTACTGATAGAGATTTCAGAGACAAGGCCTGACTTCAGTCCCACACAAATGCAGCTAGTAGCAGTCATAGTTTCTCTCTCTCTCTTCCAAAAGAAGTAGGATTCCATGTCCTCTCCTTGTTTTACCCCTGCTCAGAATAAAAGAAATAGACAGAGTGCTTCTCATCTGGGTTCAAACCACCAGCTTATCTTTTCTCCTTCAGGCAAAACATTATCATGATCAACAGAACCTGTCTCTTGGGACTCAGGCATGTAGCCCTTTCTTGAATAAAATTCCCATCAGAATTAGAATTAAGTCCTTAGTGAAAACTTAAATTACATTATAAGATTCATTATAATATCATAAGTTCCAGCGAGACTTTGCCAAAGGCGTGAATGATTCATGATAAACTTGCAAACCTCAGTCTCCTCTTCCCAGGATGTCTTCAATTATTTCTTTGGCGACCTCTACTTTTGATTCCTTGTTAAACTGAAGCAATAAGGAGTTTAGGGCCTTTATATTCTTCCTCAAACTTTTTTTCTTTTTAACTTAGGATATCTGCAAGTAAAATACCATTGATTGGATCTTTTTAAATGTACCTCTTATAAAGTTATGGTTAAATATTATCTTACTCCTACAGAATTTGTAGGACTTATAAATGTAAATTCTCTATAATATCATTTTAGCAATGAAAATCATATCATTAAAAACTGCTCAAATTCATTTTACATCAGTCTGAGCAGTTAGTTAAGTTACAAAATGAGTCTCAATGAGATTTCATCCTGCTTTCAATTTGATTTCCTGGCCACTGGGGTTATGGAGGCCTGCCACTGCCAATAATGAGAATTGGATGAAATCAGAGGCGCTAAGGAGTTTTAAAGTTTGCTTTTGTCCCTCATCTGGAGAAACTGAGTCCTGGAACAAAGCCAAAGTCTACCGTTTCAAAAGGAGCAGTATGGGGTCTATTGCTATCTCTATCGTAAGGTGTGTGTGTGTGTGTGTGTGTGTGTGTGTGTGTGTGTGTGTGTGTGTATAGAGAGAGAAGGGGATATAGATGGGGGAGTGTAAGGAAAGGAATGCTAGGTGGAAAAGAGAAAGGGATAGAATTTTGATAGAATTTTTTTCCATAAGGTGATTATGATCAGAATACAATGTGTACATCCATAAAATGTAGCGATGACCTTATTATGTATAATTAATACATGGTGCTGAAAATATTTTAAACCCTCCTAAAATAATTTCTGACCTCATATGTCAGGCAGCTACTTACCTGTTCTGTCTTCTCAACGCCTGCCCTGTATTTGTTCTAGACAAGTGCTACATTGTTTCTAAAGACTTGTTCTGTTGTTCCAACCAGATGTAGCTTTGTCCCACAGAGTTAGGGAAGACAAAATAGCTACCATCTCTTACACACACACACACACACACACACACACACACACACTGTGTAGAGTTCTATGCTGAAAATGAATATTCTATTGTGTTCTGTGATGAGTTCTGGCCTTAATTCATTTAGTTTTTCAGATGCTTGTTGATCAAGGCAGAATCACATCTTCACCTTTAGCACTGTTCCTTTAAGAGTAGAAAGAGATAGAGAGCAGTATTAATTGAAAGTCTTAAAATACAACAGGAAAAATATTGGCAGGGACAAAGAGTTGGGAGCATCTAAAGCAACAGTAAAAAACCATGACTGTATTATTCCGGTAAGGAATTTTTTTTCCATCTTACATCATTAGATTTATAAATTTGTAGCAAAAGGGGCTGGAACACATAGAGTCACCAAGTGCTACAGACAAAGGTGCATCACACTTCCTTCTTCCCCTGACATAACCAACTGCATGAAGAAACACAGAAGTAAATTTTTAAAAAATGAGCATTTGACCAGCAATAAAAAATTGAGGCTGGGGGCACAGTGCCGGAAAGAGGATGAAGAGTTCAAGCTCATCCCTGCTACAGAAGGACTTTTATGACAACCTGGGCTGCAGGAGACCCAAACATCAAAAACAGCAACCAATATGCATGATCATGTTGTAAAAAGAAGTTTAAAATTAAGAAAGTATTCTCTAAGTACATTTATTTTCTGTAGTGCCCACCTTTTAACATATTTAAGAAAAGGGACAAGCAATGAGTTAAAAAATTGAGTTCATTGAAGAAATTTAAGAAGGTAACAATTCTAAATGTGTGTGTTTTGTTGCCACAAACGGTTACTTTTAGAAAATACATCCACTTACATGCTACTGTTGATTACCCTTAATTAAACATAAACATTAACACCTTTTTGGGAGGAAAATATAAAGTATTTCTTACAGATTTGTTTTTCTTGTCATCTATATATCAAAATTCCCCTTTATTTTAGAGAATAATGATGTGTACAATTTCCTTTCATTCCTTCCTTCCTTCCTTTCTTTCTTTCTCTTTTATTGTTTGTATGCCTTTTCAGGACAGGGTCTCTTTGTGTAGTCCTGGTTGTCCTGGCACTCACTCTGTAGAATAGGCTGGCCTTGAACTCAGAGATCTGTCTACCTCTGCCTCCTTACTGCTGGGATTAAAGTCATGCGCCATCATGGCCCGGCTAACACTAATTTCTAAGATGGTCTAGACCTCCAAATACTATTAAAATCACGAGACAAAGCCCTTAACTGTTTATCAGTACTGTATGTTTGTTTTCAAGCTTGGTAAGTGACTAAAGCAGACTCCTTTCAACAGAAAAAAAAAAGTTTAAACTAAACCCAACTATGTTTCAAAATAGAGACAATCCTCTATTCAAACTTAATGGCTTCAATATGGAAATTCAAAAAATAAAAAAAATATTTTTAAAAAAAGCACACAAGAACTGAACAAGATGAATGCTTCGGCACAAGCCTAGAAAGAGGGTGAGGAAAATTCAATGGGAAGAAAATGGAAAAGAAAGAAAAAGAAAATGTATAGGCAGCACCACAGCTTGTCATCTGAGTGTGCAAGTAATTGCTTAGAATGAACTCTATATTTTCTATACGTGTAAAATCGACCAATCTATTTGAAGTCAGTGTTCTCCTCCATAGGAAGAGTACTGGGTACAATTACCAAGACAGTCCTGAGTTCTCCCCCTACCCCCCAACCCTGTTGTCCTGATTGCCTGTCCCAGGCCTGGCCTGTGCCACCCTCTCTTCCCTGTCCTTCCTTCACTCCACTCCCCACTGTGAGCAGAGATGGTATTAACCTATTCAGCTCCTCAGGTATCATTTAGGAAATCACTGGGATGTTTTAGCTTTGTCCACAATTCAGATCCTAGAGGAATCTGGATCAATGTGTTTCATGCCCATGAAATTTGCCAAACAGAGGATGTGTTTTGTTGTAAGAAAGTGACGTCGACATTTCTCATTATCCGTCTGCAGACAGAGAAGATCCCCTCTCTGAACCCAGGGGGACAATCCAATTACAAAGTCATTAGATGCCATTGTAAGGTGATGGCAGGGTGGATTCCTGTTTTCATAACAAGCTTGTTCTGTGTTCATCCAAAACATATATTCTGGCCTCTTGCAGTTTACAAGGTTTCTAATTAAGCTCCAGAGAGAATTACAGAGTTCAGTGAGCTGAGTCGCTGCGCTACAGCTGAAAGAAGAGACATTTTATCAGAGAAGCGAACACTTCAGCTTCATTTCTTCTGCCACACGTTATCTCTTTGTCCTGTCACAACATTTTTTTACAGGTTTTTATTTCAAAGGATTACCTTAAGATTACTGTCAACACCAGCCTGGTGGGAACTCTCCATGCAAAATACAGTAGGTGACTCCTCTTTCTTAAAAATAAAGCTCACTGTAGATAATACAATTTCATATACTATTGCTAAAATAATTGCCCAAAATGAAAACAAAGAGACACTTTTACAACCATGGTTTATTTTAAATTTTGAGGAAAAGAAAATATTTGTGAATAACAAAAGCACAATTTTACCAGCTTGATTTTTAAGTCAAAATTTCAAGTTTTAAGTTGTTTCAGACACTTGACTGGTTTCTGCTGTTCTTTGTACCATCTGCAGGCAAAACAGAACATACTGGATCACAGTTCATAACTTGGAGAGAAAACGTTGTGAAGAACATAAAGGTCCTTCCTTTCCTACGCGAGGGGGAAACACTTCAGTTATTATTCAGCTCAAGTAAATGCTCATAACCATGGAATTAAATATTTCTGAAGGGCTCATTCCTGGGCTTTCTGGGTTGAATTAGGCTCCTCTCAGAAGTATACTTCATGTCACCCACATGTCTGCGGAACTGGTGCCTTCTGCTCTGCTGTGCATTTTTTCCAGACATGCCGGATGTCTATGCAATAAGCACTCTGAAACTTCAAAGAGTCACAGAGCATTCTGTGCTTTCTCTTCCCACCATCCCATGTAAACACCATTAGCAAGCAGACCACTCCTATGCCAGAAGTCCCCATGGCCTGACTTTAGTTTCTTAATTGTTCATGCTTGCTCTTGGCCTTTATTATTCTTGGTGGAACCAGTTACCACCACATGCGCTTCCAGCAGGACTATAGGCACTGACGGTGTCCCAGAAGACATCAGCACAGCACCCCATCACTTATTACTCAGTGCTACAAGCTCCATAGTTATTCAGAAATAGAAGAACATTTATATACTGCCATGTGTTGGGATCAGTAAGCAGGCACTTCTATGGCCAGCCCCAAGGGACCTGATAGACCGGTTATCAGGCATTATGTGAAGACACCCTAACCGCCTGGAATTACCTGCGCATGCCCTGGGTCACCCGATAAGAGAACTGGAGCCCTCCCCTCTCTCTCTCTCTCTTCTTCCTCTTCTGCTCTCTTGCTCTCTCTCTCTCTCTCTCTCTCTCTTTCTCCCTCCCTCCTGCTTCCCTTAATAAACCTCCCACGTGGAACGATCTCATGGTGTGATTTGTGAACCTGTGTGTAACCTTCACATTCACACGTTTCCTAACATTGGTGTGTTTTGGCTGGATTAGGTTACCTCCAGCAAGTTCACCGAGTGTGCAGGGGCTTCTGGAAACCTAATTTTTTTTTTCTCCAAATCCGCCCGAGATCTCCACTTTCCTTCTACTACTTTGCTACAAATTCATCCAACACCGGCTAAATTGGTGAGTTCACTTTTGGTCAGCATACCCCTTTTACTAAACCCCATCTCCACTAGGGCCTCAGTTTCCCCTGGGAGAGCTTTATACAATGCGGTTCCTCTCTACCTGCTCTTGCACAAAGCCCTAGCTAGGCCAAAGACCCATGTTCTTTTGGCCGTGCCACGGGGCACTGGGCCTTGGTCGCTGGCCAATATCTGACGAGATATTGTACCAGACCGGACCAATCTGTCTAGAGACTCGCCTTCTTCTGGGACGCCATTAAAAGGCCTCGTCTCTCTCTCGCCTCCCGATGGGAAACGCCCATACGCCGCAGTCTGTTCCCCCAGCTTTCCTTCTCCTTCGCTCTAACACTCCTCTCTGTTCCTCCTGTCCTCCTACTAAACTCCTTCTAACCATTAAACTAAATCTAAGGAGTTCTGCCTTTGACCCAGCGGATAAAGTTCCACCCCGCTGCCGCTGCCGCCGCCTCACTCCTGCCTCCTGCCCAGGTGGCCACAGGCGGTTGGGCCCGGGTCTTCGCCAAGGTAAACAGCCTGAGTCGCGCCAGTCCCAGCGGCTGACAGCACTCTGAGACGCGGAGACACACAGCGTCGTAATCAACTTTTCAAAACTTGGTAGGGAGTTTTACAAATTTAAAATTCGTGAAAAAAAATGCCTGGGCGCAGCCATCTTGGCTTTGGGAAAAATGGGCGGGACCTTGGTTACATCAGAGGCTTCCACGTGGCCAGTGCCATCTTTAATTCGGGCAAAGAGGCCCCGCCTCCCGTGTGCCTCTCTCCAGTGCCATCCCTTCGCCCCTTTCCCAAGCGGCTTCTATTTAAAAGCTCTCATCCTAATTCCTATATTCCATTCACATATTTTCAAATGCTTTATATAATCTTTATAATTTTCTCATTGGGTTTACATTCCTGGTCTTTTGGGGTTCATAAACTGGGCACAACATTTTGGGGGGCTCATCCCGGGACCCCAAGACTCCAGGAACCTGACCCGGAGGTTTTTATGCCGGCACTAATTGTAATGTTTCTGTGCAATGTCTGTATGTGTAGTACTTTCTGTTCTCTGTTTTAAAAATTCCTCAGAGCTCGAGGTATCTGTATCTGGGTAGCAAGATGTGATCAAGGTGGTCACAGCTGCCGAAGTTCAGGGGGACGCCCCTAGCTTCATCAGTATTTTCTGGTTAATGTTTTTTGTCTCAGTGTCTCTGTGCAGTATTTGTTTGTGTATATCTTCTGTTTTATGTTTTAAAAGGCCTCATAAAACTTGTTTAAAATGTGTGCCTATGTGTTCATAAGCTCTATGGACACATATGTATAGGTTACCACGTGGTATATAAAGTGCCTCAGTGCCTCACCGCCATCTTGACTTTACCATGTGGGTTATAATTTAACCACCATCTTGGTATGGGTTAAAAATAATTCTCATTTCCTTCTAGGTTAAAAGAATGAGTTATTTTAAGTTGGTATTGGTTTTAAAAATTAAGTTGTTTACATTGGTAAATTCTGGTTTTAAAATCTGGTTTTGTTAGGATTATGGTTATGCCTTGTGACTTCTCTCCTACAAAAGGGGTACTTTATTTTGATATTACAAAAATGGGTTTTAAAAATTGTTTAAATGTTTAAGGCTATAAAATGTTTAAAGTTTATCAAGCATTTGGTTATGACAATGATCTTGGGCAGTCTAACAGAAAATTTAAAAGTTTCTCGATACTTTGGGGGAGAATAAAAATACTTTGGTATTTATTTTATTAATTTTACTAAGTAAAACTAAGCCATGTGGTTTGCACTAATTAAAAAAATTACAGTTTTTACAATGTATCTTGTGGAGAGCTGTTTGTTAAACTGCTTTGTTTATGGAAAAACATTTCCACCCTGTTCTCTACCTTGAGACAGAAAAGAAGTTTCATCAAGTTCCTTAAAACTTGTTCTAGTTCCTTAGAGTTTATGTTACCTTTATGTTACCTGCTACAAAAAGGTTATTTTAAAAATGTGGCAGTTTCAAAACTTCTCTTTCTATTAATGTAACTTGTTTTTGCTTTGCCTATAAAAAGCAAATCGTAGATGCTGGGCTCCAACAGGATCATGTCAAAATACAAAGTTCTATTTTGATGATGGGGATCGTGGATGCTGAGTTCAGTTACACGTGGCCAGCCACCATGCTAGTCCAGAGATAAAGAGGGTAAAGCCATGAGTTTAAGATCACTTTTGTTTAGGTCTGAGTTATGTTCAGTCATCTGATTAGTGCTAAATGCAAAACTTTTTACTATTCAATTTTACTATTCAAATAGGAACAACAAGATTTGCTAGCTTCTCTATAACTATACCTGATTAAAAGGTTTGCTTTAATTTTAGTTCAAAAAGAGTAGATTTAAAGTTTGCTAACAACTACAGTTGGTTAAGATGTTGAGCTATACCTAGTGTCTTTATTTAGTTTTTTTAAGGTTAAGCCTAGGATGGGTAACTAAAGTTGCCTTTGTAAATCTACTTAAAATATATAGTTCTAGAAAATGCATCTCAAAAATATGCTAGAACTAGAGAGTATAGCATTCTGTTTTTATAGGACACAGTTTAGAGCAGATGATAAAAACAGTAACTCAGATATGCTGGCCCTCAAGCTTTTCAGAAATCTGAATATGACATTTTAACATGTGTAAGCTTATTGCGACAGAAAGTCCCAAAATCCTGGCAGTAGCTCTCCAAGGTCTCCGAGAAGATTTGGGCACAATGACAGATGACTTCGACTCTGGATTGTGGTATGCTAACCACTGGGCAATACTGCCTCAACTGGCCCATACTGCCTCAACTGGCCCACTGCTAGGGCCCAGCCTAAACTGTGGACAAAACACCTGGAGAGTCAATGTTTCACGTTGCTAAGGGCGAGGTGAGGCCATTCTCTCATTTCTTTCTCCACAGAAACAGTCTCATCTTCTGTGCCTAGCTGGACCACCTCTGCCCATGACATTATGAGACCCCAGGAGCCAGAGTCACTGCCTAGGTGATGGACTAACTAGTCATCTCTGTCATTTTAATTGGCACATAGATTGGTATATTTATTTAGCTCATAACTTATCCTTCTCAGGTCTCTGATCACCTTGATGGCTATGCTAAGCTAATGGTAGCTTTGCAGCTAAAGAGCAGACAATTAGATCCATTGTTAGCTCACTAAT
The DNA here is from genome assembly GCF_907164565.1 of Psammomys obesus. Classification (NCBI taxonomy): domain Eukaryota; kingdom Metazoa; phylum Chordata; class Mammalia; order Rodentia; family Muridae; genus Psammomys; species Psammomys obesus. Next base: position 13,373,000 of record NW_026592548.1, read on the forward strand.
CAGTTTAAGATATATCACTAGATTATATATATATATATATATATATATATATATATATATATATATATATAATGTAGGGTCTAAGGATAAAAGGAGTTTAGGTTTAAAAATACAAGTTACACATATTTAAGAGTCTTAAAAAGTGCCTTAAGGTTGGTAATACAACTTATAAATGTTTGAGGGTCTAAACAATGTTTTAAGGTTGGTAATGCAAGTTATAAAGGTTACAAGGTCTAAGGTGATTTAAGGTATCTTAAATAGGTAAAAAGGCTTAATATTTCTTCCCGTTGTTATGCTACTGTTGTATTAGCTGTCCAGGGTTTTGACCTTTATCAGTAAAACTCTAATTTATTAATCTGACTCTGATACAAAAACATTCCACTATACCACTATGCCACTATCATAGTCCTAAGCTCAAGATTGTAAGCCTCCATATTGTCTATGCTTATACTAAAGGTTAAAATCAAGTAAGTTTTCCTTTTATTTCATAAAAGGCTTTTGCCTTTTCAGAGTTCACCTTAAAAAGTACTTATGCCATTAACACATATGTATGTCTACTGCCTTTTTCTCAATGCAGAGTACAATTATAATACTAACATATCTAAAGTTTTATCTCCTTCTTAAAACTTAAAAGTAATTCTTGTAAGCTGCAGAAAGTCCACCTAAATCTACCTCTCAGGACAACTAGATTCCAGATAAGTACTGCACTCATTGCCCATCTCAAAAGTTGGGACTCCTCCCCTTCCCCTGGTTTTGGGACCCCCTTTCCTGGCTACCAGACTGCCGTTTACTACATGCAACCACTGGCTAAATTGGTGAGTTCACTCCATTTTCTCAGCATAAACGCCTCTCTTGCCAGACCACAGAGCTCTGGCAACTTCCTACTATCTTTTGAGACAGAGGGACCCCCCTCAGCCGTAGCCTTAATTGTCTAGGTTTGACCCTCTATGCTGACTTTCATTTTCGGGCACACTCTCCTTTGGGCAGTACACCCCCTCTACGGGTTTCTTCCCCACCTCGCTCGCTCATGGGAAGGTCCCCCCTCGCATACGGTTCCTCTACTTCTCTGCCCCCAATGGGAGATGTCCAAATGCCCGTCCCTCCAGACAGGCTGGAGAATTTCAGGTTTCTACACCTAGTGCCAGCTGGCATTCGGGCCGCTAAGTTTACATGCTTCTGTAACCAAACCTCACCTCAATGACAAGTCAAAAACAAAGCCTTCTTTAATATTGCCAGTGACTGGGTAAATAAAGGGCCCTCCAGGTAGACAGAGGTTCCCATGTACAAGCTTCATCAATCCAAACCGTTCAATGTATACCTACAGGATTTTCTTTATACTCAACTTTATCTTTTGCCTATATATGTGTTTCAGTGTCCTGCCAGACACAGATGTTTCCTACAGCCACAACAGCGCCAAAGCAGCTACAGGTGTTCAACTCCGACCTCACAGACTTCCAACAAGCTGCAGGTGTTCAGCTCTGACCTCACAGACTTCCAACAAGCTGGACCTACACCTTCCCTCCCAGCCATGGGTGTTCTCACAGATCTGGAAAAGCATCAAAGCAGCCTATTCTTCCTGGACTTGGCCAACATTTCAGCTTTTGACCTCCCTACAGCACCCTCAGTGTCAGCAGGAAGTAGCCAGAAGAGAATCTATGCCCGTTATTCACTTGTTGTTAATAAAAGGCTGAAGTGGTGTGCTTCAGGACCAGGACAAACAGCTCCAGGTTGTCCCAATGTTCCCCAGTCCTTCCCCGTTGCCTTTCATGGCTGGCAACTCTCTGTTGACAACCCTCTACCCTAAATTTTCCGGGGCAGAGACTTCTCTTATTCTTAACCTTGCAACCTGACCATTTGTTACTATAACTCTTCTCTCTTGCATGACAACCAAGAGCTGATTCCAATGAGCCTAAATTTATATACTTTAACTTACCTTATAAAAGGCAGCCCAAGCTCCCTATTTTTAATTATAGAAAAAGGGAGGAATGTTGGGATCAGTAAGCAGGCACTTCTATGGCCAGCCCCAAGAGACCTGATAGACCAGTTATCAGGCATTTGTAAAGACACCTTAACCGCCCGGAATTACCTGTGCATGCCCTTGATTACCCTATAAGAGAACTGGAGCCCTCCCCTCTCTCTCTCTTCTTCCTTTTCCGCTCTCTTGCTCGCTCTCTCTCTCTTCCTTCCTCTTCCTTACTCTTCCTCTCTCTCTCTCTCTCTCTCTCTCTCTCCCTCCCTCCCCTTCCCTTAACAAACCTCCCACGTGGAACCGATCTCGTGGTGTGATTTGTGAACCCGCGTGTAACCTTCACATTCGCATGTTTCCTAACACCATGTATCTGGCACTAGGGTGGAGGTTAGGTGTAGGTCAATGGATAAGAAGATGAAGGCAGGTGTATGCCTCAGTGGCAGCATTCTGCATTTGCTTAGCATGTGCAGGCCCTGGGGTTGTTCCCAGCAAAACAAGGAAGCGAGAAATATGGATATCCACATTCTCACTGGACTTATAACACGTTGCAGATCTACAGAAGCTAAACACATAAATAAATAATTTTCAAGTGATTGCAGACAATAATAATCCGTGGAGGAAAGAAATCCCAGGATAACAGGCTAACATGGGAGAGTATGACTTGGGGGTTGGGGATCACAGATGGAATACTCATGAGAACCCTTTCTAGGCAGATGGCATCTGAGCTGAAACCTGAAGGGGTGGAAAAAAGGAATCTGAACAGCCTAAATACCAGACAAAAAGGTTTTCAACATAGAGGAAACAAGAACAAAGCCCCCGGGGTGTGAGAGCTACAGCAGGAAGCCTCGTAGGATGGAAGTGCAAGCAGTCATAAGCTTGTGAAAATTGCCAAGCACAGACAGTTCTTTGCCTGTGAAAGTTCCCAAGAGTTGTCCCATACTTCTTTGAAGCAGACTGGTGATTTTTTTTTTCAATAATTCTCCACTTAATGGTACTTTGTGGGTACAAATTTAAATTTTATTTTTGAAAATTTATTTGAAAGTCTGTTTAACTTCCCCTCCAGCAAACTCCGTGGGGATAAAAGTACAACTCTTGGAGGACCTCCCCTATCAGTGGACTTGGGGAGGGGCATGCATACAGAAAGACCCTCCCCTATCAGTGGACATGGGATCGGGAGGGGAGGAGGGAAGGCATACAAAATGAATAAAGTGTAGTTAATAAAAGTTAAATAAAAAATTAAAAAATAATAATAACCAAAAAAAAAAAAAGCGTGCTCGCTTCGGCAGCACATATACTAACACTGGAACGATACAGAGAAGATTAGCATGGCCCCTGCACAAGAATGACACGCAAATTCGTGAAGCGTTCCATATTTTTTGAGCGCATTTGAAAGACTCTAACTAGCAGTGTTTTCAAAGCAAAGACTCATGACCAAACCTTTGGCAGAGTACAGGGAATCATAAGAAAGAAGGGGAGTTAGTCTGATGAGGAAAGGATAGGAGCTCCACAAGGACCAAATATATTTGGGCACAGGGTCTTTTCTGAGACTGACATGCAACCAAGGACCATGTATGAATGTAACCTAGAACCCCTGCTCAGATGTAGCCTGTGGTAGCTCAGTAGCCAATTGGTTTCCCATAGTGAGGGGAACAAGGACTATTTCTAACAGGAACTCAATGACTGGCTCTTTGGCCTCCCCACCCCCCAAGGGAGGAGCAGTCCTGTTAGGCCACAGAGGAGGGCTTTGCAGCCAGTCCTGAAGATACCTGATAAAACAGGATCGGATGAATGGGGAGGAGGTCCCCCCTATCAGTGGACTTGGCAAGGGGCACGGTAGAGATGAAGGAGGGAGGGAGGGACTGGGAGGGAATGAGGGATCGGGACACGGCTGGGATACAGAGTTAATAAAATGTAACTGATAAGAAAAAAAAAAAAAAAGAGCTAAGAGCTAGTGAGGTGCCTCAGTAGGTGGGGAGCTTGCAGCCAAGGCTGATGACCTGCATTTGACCCAAAGATCCTCACAGTGGATAGAAGGTGAGAACTAAGGTTGCCCTCTGACCCCCCACAATTATGCCATAATGTGCACATGTGTGTGCAAACACATGTAAATATATAAAAGTAATAAAATATTAAAGTTAAAAAAAAGTGCAACTCTTAGGAGACTTTCATGGGGATTACCACGTGTGGTGAGCACTCGCCCATCCTGAGCCTGAGCGGCAGAATCTCAGACTGAACAGCAAGGAAAAGAGGAGAAAATCTGCTGAGTAGTGACAGTCGTCTCTCTGCTTCCTGCCTGGATGCAGCGTGACCAACCACATCACGAGCCCATAGCCATGTCTTCTCCTCGAGGTAGACTATATCCTGAGGCTGTGAACGAAATTGGTCCTTTCCTCCTCAAGCTTTGTCACAGCAATGAGTCAATGAATGCACCACAGATGGCATACCCATTTGTTTCTTACGCAATATACTCCTCTTACAGAAACCAGACTTAGTTTACAGCAGCGGTTTTTAGTTCTAATATGCAGCCATGCACAAGTTCAAACCTATGTACCACAAACAGCCTCACCCTTCCCAGTAGCTGGAGAGTAGATACTCTGCTGTAGAGAGAGTTAACATTTTGTTACGATTCCCTCTGTTCTACCTTGGAACAAGAATCAGCTACTAGAAGCAGAACATCAGTCTCGCAACCCTAATGTCACTATGAGACTGAAGCTATATTGTTTACATAATTGGATGTACAGTTTCTAGAACTCTGAGTTTCTAGGTCCATCATGGAGCCACATCATAATCTTATACTCTCTGCTAACTAACTGAGTTTGAGTAACAAAGGGCCTCATACACCCCCTTGATAAGATTTTTGTATGATAGCACAGCTATGTGGAGCTCAACACAAACAAAGCAGATATAGGATATTTAGTAGTTTAATATCTTTATAATTATCCATATTATTGTCATATTTTAATAAACATTGTGGTGGTTGGTTTTTTTTGTTTGTTTGTTTTTTATAAATGAGAATTTGTAAAGGTGGAAAATGCTGGTATGATACCTAAAAAAGAATCAAGAATTTGTGGAACATGAAATTGTTCATTCTTCTCATAACATATTCAGAACATTTTGTGTCCATATTTGTTATCTGAAGCTGTCATAACCAAAACATCTGGAAATCTAAAGACACTCAATTAAAATTTATTCTTGTGCTGATTCTGTGCCTGACCAGCAAAAGATAATTAGAAAATAGTTCCTCCCAATTCTCATTTCCACCAGTATCAGTGGCACCTAGGAATGCTCCCATAGTCTCAATGCATCAGAAAGACTTTTGCTATTAACTAAGCAATTGGGACTTGGCTTAGGAGAGAGATGAGACAATCAGGTTACCTGTCTTGCAGGGTTAAGAAAGATGTTTGTAGCCTACATTCTGGAGGGCAAATATGATATCTGGTATACTATCCTGGATGGATGACAAATTCTTATGTATGGACAAATCGTCATGTTCAAGGGCCCAGTTGACTGCATGCTGTCTCCCAGGGAAATCTTAAAAAGTGGCTAGATCATGCTGTTACCAGTCAGCAACTTCTATTTGTCAATGACTATTTCCCTAAACTCACAGTATTGAAGTGATAATTAATCGACGTTTCACGCACGTCTTTCTGTGCTTGGAACGACACGGTATGTTGCAACACTGTCTTTAACCCTCTTATGCCTTAAGAGGAGAGCCAGTAGTTGTGAACATGCACAAAATGAACACGGAATTCAACACAGGTAGGAGGGTTTCACACACGCTGGAAACATTCCACATCGCATTGAGCTGGATCTCTGTATTATCAAATCTCTCTTCTCTGCCCTCACTGACTTATTGATGAATGAGTTTAGAAGCTTTGTCACTGCAGTGTTCATTTCTTTGGGCTGTTATCCATGTCTACAGCAATTTGTGCACAGTTCTTTCAGGAGCTGCCAGAATTCTTCATGATAAGATCTGTCAGCTTCACTCAATATGATTAGATACAAGAAGATGTGCTTCACCTATGGGTGTATCTACAATTTGTAAACTCTGGGTTTGTGCTTACAAACATCAGAATTCTGATAAATTCTACCATATACAATTCCTTTAAAATATATCTTCTGGAATTAGAATTATTACTGCTTCTGGGTGTGTTTCTCACAGGAAAGACCTTCTATACTGCCCAGGAAACTACAGAAGTTTGTTTTCACCACTTGTTGCAATTTTACATGTCTGATATTTAAGGGAGTTTGTTATCAAATAGTTTCTAGCTTCCAATATCTCAAACACTGTCTCTCTGCTGCTACCCCAAATTCTTATTGGTTGGCTCTGTCTTTCACATTCACAACATGACCCTGGCACTCCTACAATGGAAAGTAGGAATGCTATTGAAAGGCTGACACCCATCCCCTATCCAAAGTGTGTGTATAACCCAACTTTATATTAACAAAACATACAAAGTTGTAAGAGAAGGAAGGGAGGGCAAAAGGAGAAAAGGTAGGGGAGGACGTGGGCAAAAAGAAGAAGAATATACGGGGGAAGAAATGAGTGGAGTAAGCAGAAGAAAGAGGGTCAAGGAAGGGAGGGATGGAAAGAAAGGAGAAAAGAGGGTACGAAGAAGGTGAAAGAAGGGGAAGGCTTAAGGAGGGGAGGGATAGGAGCGGTAGGCAGAGGAGGGACACACCCTCACATACAGCATGCCTCTTCTCTCATCCCTTTTCCTATGTGTTGTGTTAGAATAATGTAGTCATTCAAGTCAGTCATTGAGTTTGGCTTCTACTTTGTTGCCATGGTTACCTTCATTGCAGCAATCACTTGGAATTCCTGGAGCAGTTCAGTATTTGCTTAATTTGGGTTTTGTTTTAGAAAAAATTTCCCGTATATCTTTATATAAAAGATATACTTTTAACAACTTCGGCTTATAATAGTCTTTATTTTCTTAAAGGATGGTGGGGGATGGGAGGAAATGAGTTCTCCATACCATTGTCTCTTAATTATTTTCTCCATGGTTTGCTGTGGGTGAAGTGAGTAGTTTTTCATTCTCTTGACCTAGCCTTATGTCTAGTGCTGTTTCTACATCTGAGGATAGAGCTTTCTCCTGGCGTCTGTGCACTCTCATGGTAGCCAAGTGCCCTTTATTTTTGAAGGAACATAGAAGGACTTGGGTGGAGAGAATGTTCCATTATTCTCCTGAATTTTATCATTCCAGATTTGATTCATTTCAGACACTATAGTGTCTTCCAGCCTATAGTCCCTGCCTATAGTCTCTTCCCAGGTATATGCCTTTGGTTTCCACTTCTTCAATTCAATTTTACTCCTCCCATTCCTATTGGAAATGTTTTCCTCACCCCTTTGAAAGGATACCCTATTATTGCTTATTACAGAGCTCCTTGGAGAAATAGCTTTTGCTTTTATCCCTTCCTCATTCTTTTACCTAAACAAACAGATGGAGAAATCCGTGCTCCTAAGAAGTAAAATATTTTGTTTCTACCTTCTCTCAAGTGCAGAAACTATTGACCACGATACTAAAAGGATTGACCTACACTCTTGCTGGGAGTTTATGACTTTTACTTCATTACTAAGAATTATGAAGATGCATCATTAAAAGAAGTTCACTTGTTCTCTTCCAACATATAATTCTTCAGAGCACATGTGTGTATACATGTTCTTGTATGTATGTATATATGTTTATGCATATGTACATATTCATTTGTTTATATATGTTATGATATGTACACATGTCTGTTTATGTATGTACATATTCATGTGTATGTATATGTACATGATAATATTGTGTGTATGTGAGTATTAATGTGCATGTGTGTGGAAACCAGAGATCTCAGCTATCTTCCACTATTGTTCTCCAAGTTATTTTTGGAGATAGAGTCTCTCGCTGAACCCAGAACCCACTGTTTTGGATAGACCTACTTGCCAGCAAGTTCCAGGGATCTGCCTGTAACCACCAGTCCTGTCTCAGTCCTTGGGGTTTAGGTGCATGCAAGGCCCAGTTTATTTATTGGTGTTGAGGATACAAACTCAGGTTGTTAAGCTTACAATGCAAGCACTTTACCCACTGAGCCATTTCCCCAGCCCCAGAATCATATTTTTTTTTTTAGAACAAAGAATAAAGCAAAAACAAAACCCTAAAAAGTATAGATTTTACTCATCTCTGAACTTCAGAGGATTTTCCTCTATTAGATTAACTCTTGGTTGGCATTTAGAAATGTGTTATAATTTGCTTGTTTTTCAGTACATGCTATTATTAGCAGTCACCTTGTTCTTCCAGAATCACTCGAAGGTAAAATGGTTTGTTTGTCTTCTCTTCCTTGGGAGGGAGTTTTTCAGCCTTTGAAAGTCAGTTCATAAGATTAGAAGTTTCTTTCCTTGATCTTAAAAGAAGTAATTTTGTAGATTTCTTTTGCTTGCAGTCAGGGCAAAATGACACTTCCTGGCAGCCTTCTATGTTTCCAGCAGAGACAGACAGACAGAGACAGAGAGACAGAGACAGAGAACTCTTAACTGTTGCATTTTATGTTAGAAAATAGAGACTCAGAAAGGCCCAGTGTCTTGCCCTGTATCATAGGTCTATTAAAAGCCATTGTTGGAACTCAAGTTCAGGTCTTCCTGGAATAAAAGCCATCTGCCTTAAACATGGACAATGCATTCCTCAGAACCTTTTCAAAAAAGTCTATATTTTAGGTGTTTAGCTCTAGACAGATTCAACTGTTTTCCTTTTCATTCAATAAGAGTTCGGGAGAGTAGCATCACATTTCAATCAACACATTGATTTGCTTAAGAATTTAAAGGATAAAGTTTCCTCCTTCTTTTAGGTGAGTATGCTAGAAAACGTCTGCTATTCTCCGAGGCCATGAACTATTTTGGAAAGCAAATCTCAGTATTTTTGCCATTATTACAGAACTAGATTTTGTTAAATGTTTCCAGTATCTGCTGCCTTGGAGAAATGCCCAGGCGTGCTGAGTGAAACATCATGTGATCTTCGACACAGGGAGCAAGAGCAGAGAATGGCATTGGGCCTGGGGGATTCTGCATGAAATCGAGAAGGGAGGTGGGCAGGCGGCTTCGATTTGGTGACACAGCTGAGGTTCATGAGGAACCTGTGCTATTGTCAGAAGAAAGTGTCAAGTTCAAAGACAGAAGCAGAGACAGAAACTAGAGCCCATACGCTGGAGCCAGGGAGGACAGAGCAGGGCTTAGCACTGAGGTACAAGGTGCTTTGCAGAAAACTAGGAATGTAAAATATATCCTGTGTGGCCTGCAGAAGTCATTCTGGTTGTTCAGGAGTCCAGGACAGTCTGATGTGCAGCCAGACGACTGTCACACCTTGACCAGACATAGATTGGTATGGCCAGTTTTTACCTCATAAACCAATTGCTTCTGTTATCTTGTTTGAAATTCCTGACAATCTGATACAGGAAGAGAATTAAGAAGCTGTGCCCAGTCCTATTTCACAGATGGAAACCCAAAGACAGAACATTTCCAATATAACCAGACTCTCCGGCTACACCGCGCTCACGTGCAGCGGTGCTATGCGTTTATCAGATGTCTGTTTCTGCTTTGTGTACGCTGAGTTGCATGTCTTCTCTGAATGTTGCGCGTGCGCACACACACACACACACACACACACACACACACTTCTTAAAAATTCACAAAGAAACCACTAAGGAACCTCCATTTCCCAAATTGCAATATGATAAAAAGGAAAGCATTTTAAGAGGGTGAACCTTCTGCTAAGTACAAGCAGCAAATCTTCGTGTGGTGCTGAGGGAAGTCAAACGCTTCGCACCTCCTCGAGACATAAATCAAAACCTCCCTACCAGCGCTTGCAACCATTTTGAAGTTCTATTAAGGTAAAAAAATTATCTTTAGAGTCATTACTTAGAAGACAGATCAGGTTAGAGACCGGAGAAAAGGCGTGCATGCAGTAGGGGGAGGGTGTTGCTGAATGTTGGGACCACATTTTTCCTTAAACCCTGCTGTGAGGTACTTCCCTGCATCCCTTTTAAAATGCACTTATATGTTGAGGAGTTTATCTTCCCCGCCACAGGGTGACATTCTTGAAGGCAGGGGTGAGGATATTCATTTTATTTCCACATCCTAAGTGTTCACTAGACTATGCAGATAGAGAAATCATTCAGTACAAGTCAATGCATGAATACGGGGAGGACGTTATCAAACGAAAAAGACAAGGACGCACACCACACAGTGACAGCACTGTGCGCTTTCTCCTGCATGTGAACCCATCACATGCATGACAGGTTCACACGCAGGTGATGTGGATGCACTCACAAAATAGGATTGTATGTGTTACGCGAACCACACCATACATGTACGTGTTATTTGAGATTGGAAGTTTGATCTGAGAGATTTAAAGACCAGAATAACTGTATACCTAGATAGTACAAGTACACGCTAATAGAGCATATGTATTATACAGGTTCTGCTGTCATGTCACTGTGCATATGCCCTCTTAGGAAATCACACCCTATTATGTACACCCATATACTTAATCGTTTTGATTGTTCTTACATTGTGTTTTTAATCTTGAATAAAATTTAATGAGACTGTATTAAAAGAGCAACCATAATAAAATGTTAGATTTGAACTGTGGAAACCACAATGAAAAATGTTAATCTAGTGCTTGGCTGGCTGGGTGAGGTGCTCACTTGCCCTGGCGTGAGAGCCTCAGTGTGTATCTCAGCATGATGTAAAAAGTATGTGTGCAGGCAAGCTCAGGACTTGTGTGTGGTAGAGACAGAGATCCCAAGTGCTGGCTGGCCATGTACTCTAGCCAAAACGGTGAGTTCCAGCTGCAGAGAAAGAACTGTCAGAGAAACATACGGTGGAGGGGATGAAAAGATAGTCCGGTGAGTAGCAGAACTTGCTGCAAGCTTGGTAACCTGAGCTCAGTTCCCAGAACCTACCTGGTTGTACTCTGATCTTCACTTGGACCCTCTGGTAAACACATACCATTCCCATATATATAGATGTGTGTGTACACGCACATATATATGGGGAAGGATGTGTATACATCTATATACATATATATGTGTATATATACATATGTATATGTGTATATGCATGTATATGTATATGTACAAAAAACATAAGTGCACATTTATATACCACGCATGCACCCACATAAACACACACATGCATGCCCACATAAACACCATCTAAATCTGTTGCATAACATCTCCAACCTTATACAAAAGATTGGTGAAGATCACTGATGCTCTTCACCACCCAGTCACTGTCACAGGTAAAAGGAAGTTCTTTGACATTTGTCCAACTGTGCAGCTCCAACTCCACAGATTCCCAAGCATGCAATCAGTGTTCATCACCTATAACAGGATGACGCCCTGATGGCCGTCTGCATTTACTGCCTAAGTTCAGGCTTGTTCTGATCCTGAGGAGAATGCTGAATGAGGTCAATATGGAATAGGCTGTGGACGTATTCAGGAGCTTGTTGTTCTCAGTCACTCACCTATGTCCTCGTTTCCAAACTGGCCGTTGCAGCGCCACAGGCCTAAACAGCACAGCGAAGTGAGTGAAGAGCACTCCTGTCTCAATGGCTATGCTTCCCACAGTGACAGCTTCTCAATTCCGAGATTATACAGGGCTTTCAAAGAGATAGTGAATGGAAATCCACATGATTATACTTAAGTTTTACAATGAAAACTCCCGGTTGAAAAATATTCCAGAATACAAATACTCTATATAATGGATGGAGAAAAAGATACACAAAAGGTAAGAGCAACGTTTCATTATTTGAGGTAGAGCCACAGTGGGCTGAGTTCCGAGATGATAAGAATATGTTCTCACCGTGATGACACAGAATAGAATGTGGGCTCAACACAACCCTGGCTAGAGATGACTCCCATTACCTCCTTTAAGCTAGGGTAACACCTAAGTGCTGAGGTCCACAGTGACTAGAGTGCTCATGGGACAGAAATTCTGCAGATGATTTTGAGCCTCATCCTGCCCCGGCACAAACCGGCCTAATGTTTCTAAGTGTAGAGGATCTTTTTAAAATGACTCCACACTCTAGGGTTTGAATACTGAGCTGGAAAACTCCTTTACAATAGTCTCACGTGTTATTTTGGCACCTTGTGGTTTATAAACAAAGTGGTTTGGTGCTCTGTGGTGTCCTAGACAGACACTGTCTGAGATCTAAAGCCCATAAACTTAGAATGAAGAGTCAGGATAAATAAGCCAGATCTGAAGAACTCTAGCACCTGCTGGGGTCAGTTTTTCTATTACTCTATCGCATGAACCTGGGTTAGCCCCTTTGGGCTACAGCTGCCATTCTGCTCTAATTCTGTTGCCAGAAGACTTTCTTTCTCATCATATAGTGAACTTCCTCTGTAAAAGCTTTGATGTATCCTACTGTATTGGTATGTACTGAATTTGTTTTGGATGTTTTTTGGGTTGAATACAGAAAAGCATATGCTAAAAGCAATATTATTCCTAATCAAAAGTTACTTTGTAGATTTTAAGGGCAACTAAAAATTTTATTTGACAGGTTTGACTATTCTATTTGAGTATACCTGCATATTTTTATTATATTCTAAGAATGGCCATAAATCAAGTGATTTTCCACAGACAAATAAAAATGGCAGAGTAATACACTTCCTGGAATGTAACACTTCTTGGTCAGGAGATCACATGCTAAGTTGCTTATTTATGCACCCCTAAAGCTGAGTCCTGTGGGTGGGAGACATGAAGAATGCCTTGTTCCCTTTCTTTCCTTTACATAGGATGCTGGGACAGCAAGTGATAGGACTGTCAGCAGGACCATACCATCTGGTGTTTTCATGAAAATATGCATGTTCTATGATTTTCTGTTGAGATGGCAATCACCTGTTGTGACCAGTGAGATCTAGTAAGCATTTTTCATGTTTTGTGTGGAGTGTATGTAGCCAAGTGTGCAGGTATGCTTACACAGGGTATATAAGCACTCAGGCAGAGCCATAGCAGGACATCAAGCCTCTATTGCATTGTGCATTATTAAGGCAAGATCTCTCATTGAGCTGGAAGCCTGCTGTGGTAACTGGCCAGCAAGCTTTCAAATCCAGCTGTCTTCATCTCTTACTGCCGAGGTGGCAGCTATCTGTCACTAGCCCAGCTTTTTGCATGGACACTGGGGATTTGAATTCAGACCCTCTTGCTCCAAGAATGAGGTCTCTTATGCACTGAGCCATCTTCACAGCTGCCAAATAAGCCTTTGGAGAAGTGTAGTAGAACTAGCATGTACCATTCATCACCAGGCTCATGGGAACACACTAATTTTGCAGGGAGATAGGGCCCATGTAGCCAGAGTGGAGCCAGACATATTTCACTTCTAGATTAGGGTAGCCAGGAGCCCAGGTACCTATCTCCTCTAGCCCTTTCTCATGCTGTCAAAAGTAACTGTACCAGCAACAAATTTTAGAAGGTGATTGTACGTTTTAGACAGCTTCTGAATTATTTATAACTATGGCATGAAACAGGAATATTATGAAAAGAAAAGATAGATACACACAAAGATCTGTAGGTTAACTACATCGTTTTTGTAACATCAATATATCCAATTTACAGCACTGGCTAGTACTAATCAAGCTCTTGTACCTTATCTCCTTTTGACAAGTTAATTCATTTCAAATTGCACAGCCTTCCTCAGAGGCCAGTATTCTAAGGCTCACAGGAATTTGTCTTGCCCAATTCCCATAGCTCAAAAGGAAATGGAGATTTGAACCCAGACCATCCAATTCAGCATCCATGTGTCCTCTCTAAAGAGTGTCTTAGAAGTCTGGGTCAGCTGTGTTCTGCTAGACCCCTATCACGCATTGGCAAGCACCACTTCTGGTCTTCAAAAAGAGCTCTCCCTTTAAATGCACCTGGGATTTATAGGTAAACGCTGACAAATTAGTAAGGTAAATAATACCAGTGTCCTAGGAAGGTCAGCCCAGAGGCATGCTGGAAGGAGAACAAAAGCAAGCCACCCCCCACAGCTTTATGGCTGCCGTTGTATTGTTATGTATTGCAGCATTTAGAGCCTTGAACACGTGTTCCAGCCAAGTTGGCCTCACAGGCGACCCAGCAAGGAGGACAAGGACAGAGAGCATTTCAAGCGTCTTCTGCTCTCCTGCCCGGGGGTTGCATGCATTGCCGTGTTCCTGCAGGCAAACTGGGGAAATGAGGTGTTTTGTTTGCCTGAGCATGAGACAAGAGAGAACTTGCTGAGAGCCAGCCTAATGCAGTCACACATCATGCTGCTTCTTTCAGGAGACTGTCTTTTCCTAGTCCTTCAGAATATGCTAAGGAGGTTTCACTGTATATCACAAATCACGGTTTAAATTTCAAAGTATTAGATAAAAATGATCTTACACCACATTTGTGGATGTCATTCTTAAGCTATCCCAATACAGTTTCCATGGGAACTAATGTACATCAAAGGTACCAGAGAGAAAGGAGAGACACTATGTAAGACCAAATTTTTATTCCCTGCCACTTCTTTCTTTGGCCGAACCAAATGATCTCATTTTTGAAAACTGAAGAAATTTGATTCTGGATCATATTTTTTATGCAAATGTGTTTTTCCTAAAAATCAAACTTTTGAAAATAACTTTTTTTTTACTACATGTTTTAAAAAGAAACTTTCCCAAACCTATTGTATCACATATATTATATTTAGAACCATACATTTACTTAGGAAAAAGGTCAACACGCTGCATCATTTTTGCTGTCATGGAGCTGAACTTAGGATAATTATTAAAGCATCCATTTGATGAGCATCTGTTCTAGACCACATACTAGAATGAGCCGTTAATGGAAGTTTGTAGCTATGGAAGAACATATTTTAAGAATTTTTCACAGCATGTATATTAAACATGCATATTGAGTATGTATTTATTAGAATTTGTATATGTATGCAGTTGTCAAAGAGTAAATTTAGTTAAGAAGATAATACAGGCTAAGCAGCCTCATTTAAAAATGCAATTTAGATTAATTATTCCTAAACCCAATGCCCCAATGCAAGTTCCCTTGATTTTATTCTATAGGAGAAATCTGGGTTGTAAGTTAAGTAAACTAGTTCAGTGGGGACAAGAACATGATATTTTACCAATCTCCGTAGAGTATGATGATATCAAATATAACTTTAATCTATAGAGAACTAACTATAAAAGTGCTTAAAAAGATTAGCTTTAACTTGTCCAGCTCATAAAACATTTATTCATTTGATACAAATGGTAATTATGTTAAATGTTCCAACCATAATCTAAAAATAACTTTGGTTACAAATACTTATTTACATGTGAATGTAAGACAAGCGCAAACACATGCACATGCACTCACTAGCAGAGGTCAGAGCACCACTTGCCAGAATCAGTCCTTTCCTTCCTTTATGTAAGGTTTAGCATTCACACCCAGGTTCTAAGGCTTAACAGCAAGCTCTTCATCTGCTGAGTCATTTTGTAAGCCTACTACTTCTTTTTTGTCTTCGGGGTGACCATTCTCTGATCATTACCATAAAGCCTGGAAATAATTTCACACCACCAACATCTCCGTCATCACGATTTTATTTTAGTCCAACACATATTACTGATAAGTACATCAGGGCTTTCCTTAGGGACTTAAGAAATAAGAGAAGGTTTTCTCTTACAGGTTTACAAGGAGAAAAGGCATAACTTTGAACTCCTAATCATCCTTAATGTTTGGGTTACAGTATGTGCCTCCACACACAATTTACTGTTGTTTCTAGTTTTATTTTCACAATAACTGTATAAATTATTTAGCTTGTGCTTGTGTCAGATTATGAAAATATTAGCACAAAGGAAGAGATTAAATATGTAATATCACATAACTTTCAAATAAACCAGTTGGGTTCCAAGACTTACTTTTTTATCTATGTGTGTGCAAATATCTGAGCAATAGATATCTTGAAAAATGGCTATTTCTTACATTATATATATAATTTAGATTTGGAAAGATTTGGAAATATTTGGAAAGCTTATTTCTAGATAATTACTTTATTCCTGCCTGCCTTGCTGATCCAGTGGGAAGGTATCCCCCAAACTTACATCTCCAAGTACTGGGAAGGTGTCCCAGCTCTAAGGTGGCACCAGAGCCCAGGAACCACACAACTCTGAGAGAAGGCCTCCTCAGCAGAGATGTTACATCTCCCAGGGAAGGGTTGGAACCCCTAATGAGCTGAGGAGCTTTGGATGCACAGCTCTGCTCTTTCTCATTGCAGCTCCCAAGGGAGGGTTGCCCCAACTCTTGGTGAGCTGAGGAGCTTAGGAGCCTGAGCTCCTCTCCTTCTCCAGCTGATGCAGCTCTCAAGGGAGGGTTTCCCCAAGCTCTGATGAGCTGAAGAGCTTTGAAGCCTGAGCTCCACTCCTTTGTTTTTTCTGAGTCACAATAAATCTCTTCTAAGACATTTATTGGGGTGACCAATTCAGGAAAGGAGGGACTAATCCAGGAGTGGCTGCATCCGCCCGCAGGAGAAAGCAACAGGGACCTGGGAAAACATAGCTTTTATGTAGGATTTCTTAGGGGCCATAGTTGTATAGTGCAGGGCTTTCCAGAGATAGATTGGTGAGATTTCAAGTCCTGAGCTAGGGGAGCTCAGGGATTGGTGGGCTTTCCTGTCAGGGATTGGTTATTTCTCCTCCTTAAAGATTGGTAGGTTTTAGGTGGAAGCTCAGGGATTGGTCTTTCCTGCTCAGGGATTGGGGTTTTGTTTTATTTTGTTTTCTAAACTTTTTAACCCCAAATTAGCATAATCTGGGATGAGTCCTGTTGAGGGGCTAGAGATGACAGTTACAGAGGTCTGGGAGCAGGGAGCTGGGCTGCTGGAGCTTCCTCAGGAAGGGGCCAGGCCACTTTTCTGCCTTGAGGGGTAATAAAGTATTCTAAGAGTCCAACATTTATAAAGAGTCCACTATGAAGGTAATAGGCTGAAGCAGGAAAGGATGTCATCTTCATGGACAGCTCCCATGGCTGCAGCAATAGGCATTCTGGGGCAGAAGAGGTGTCAGTTCTCATAGTAGTAAGCAGAGACAGGAAGTCACCATGGACAGTTCCAGCTCAGGTGCTGGAGTGGCCACAGGAGTGGCCATTTGGTCTCCTGTATCCACAGCCCAGGGCGGAAAGGAGATGCTGACTGCCCTGAGGTTAGAAAAGGTGGACTGGCAATGAGACACTTGAAATGTTAGTGGCCTGATGCTCAAGCATAGACGTAGCTTTTGGGAGGAAAGGATGTGCAGAGGGGCCAGTGGGCAGCAGGGCCAGACCACAATGGACTGCTGCATCTTGGGGAAAGCAGCAGGCCACCACAGCTTGGGGAACAGGCCACCACAGCTTGGGGAACAGGTCACCACAGCTTGGGGGCGGATCACTATCATTGCCCCAGGCCATGGCTTGAGGTGCTATCACACCATCCACGATGGGCCACCTGCTGTGGCGGCTGCTTTGATCTGGTAGGGACTGCAGGGGTCCGCAGGGCACCACAGCTGTCCTTTTGGTAGGACTGCAGGGCTTATCACTGCTTCCACAGCCTTTTCCTGAGGGCTGAGGCTGTGTGCTGCTGCAGCTCTAGGCTTTCTCTGCCTGGGCAGCTTTGATTTCTGCCACAAGCCGCTCCCTGTCCGCTGTCTCAGTGATGAAAGCCCTACAGTTGAGAAGGACAATGGGAGTATCCAAGATTCTGGAATCAATCCAGGAAGATATCATGGGAGAGGATTGGCATTAGTCTGGCATTTCCATCTTCTCATATTGTTCTACACTTTAGAAAAACACATTGAAGGATTTATTGAGGGAAGAGAACCCAGAATTGTATGCCAAACTGAGTCCTTGTAAAAGATGAGATATAAGAGAAAGGATAGAAATGAGCAAGTCAGTGAATCAGAGAAGAGACTCAGAGTAGAACAAAGCCTCAGCAAAGAGGTTCTGTTGCTTGAAGTGGTGACCTTTTGTTCTTTGTTCTGTTACTGGTCAGGGGACATGAGGAAATCTCAGCCTGAGACAACAGCCCTGCTAAGCACCCTTGAGAGGGTCCACTGGGGTCAGCATAAAACCTGACAATAGACAAAAAGATGAAATGAAGACAGGATTGGATAAGAGAAATGAGAAAGGTAGAAAACAGTGTTTTTCTTTTTAAGCCAAAGAGAATCAGAGAACAGCAGAGGTGCCTATAGAATAAAGCCTGGCAGGTAGTTAGGGAAAGACTCTTGTTAATCTCTTTGATGCTCCGAGAAGTTAGAAGGCCTGGAAGACAGTCCCTGCTTCCATGGGCAGTTAGAGACCCTTCCCGACTATTGTTCTTTAGAGCTCTACACGGCTAACCTCTTTATGACTTTAAATGGAAAAATATTCTAGGTTCTGAGAGTTTCACAAGCACTTTCCACCCTCCATGCTACAGAAAACTGCTAACTTTGTCTTTATGGGTTTTATTAACAATGATCCAAAACCTCCTTCCCAGACTTCCTTTCTCCAATTATCTCCAAGTAAGGGGTGGTCAGCAACAAGAGACAAATGGAGAAGGAGGATTCCTGACTACGATGAGAAGATCTTTAAGACATCTAACTAACTACGGCAACACAAAGCAGTGTGCTCGATGCCAGTGATGTCCATGAACCATGAGAAAATCTGCACTGTGTCTGCATATTATATAAAGTATATGAATGTCAGAAATCCAAGGAGATTACAGTTAATGGGCTAGAGGACAATCCTTTTGAAAGGTACCAGATCACACAGAACAGAAATCAAACTCAACTCTTTAGATCTAAAACCCTTGAGCTTATCCATCGCACAATATTGTTTGCCTACATCATTGAGGTGTGTGTCCTTTGACCTCTGAAGAATTTTCCATGTCTAGCTTATGGAAAGTTGTCTGTTTGTCAGTCTCAGATCAGTCAACCTCTTCATTCAAGACTTTTCTGTAGGTCCCTTTGCTAGAAGCTTAGGAATAGAAGGGACACAAACTTTGGCTTCCACTGCAGCTGGTCTGCAAAACAGGAGGCAGAAGTGCTCACAGGTCCATTCTGTCTTCACTGCAGATGGGGGCTTGAGGTTCTCTGTGCTTAATAACCTCTAGCTGCTTCACTGTGAATGTTCAGTGCTCAATAGTCCTCACAATTTCTAATTCCTCACCTGGGGTGAGGTGACCTTGCAGACAATCAAAAGAAGCACTTTAAAAGCCCACAGTGGGAAAGGCATGGGCTCCCAACCTTCTGCAGAACTGTTTTCAATGCTTCCTGCAAGCTGTTATTGGTGTCTTTATTTAGGCCGTGTTTCTTCATTTCTGTGTCTGTGTTTAGCAGACATATAAAGAAGCAAAATGGTTTTAATGGCCTAAAGTGGCAAAGAATGATATGTGAGCCTCCTATGAGCAACAAAAGATCAAAACACCATGGCAAAGACTTCCTATTTCCTGATGACAAGGAGTCAAATTGCTTTTATCTGTCTGTGAGTCAAGGGGAAATTCATGCTCACCCATGTGCCTTGAGATCTTTCCCTGAAAGTCTCTTCTTGTAGGTAAAATGTGAGAGGTCCATCAGGTGGGGTGTTGGAAAAGGTTCTTTAAAGGATCACAAAGATACTCCTACCATCTTCTGATGGAGATGACCTCACTGTAGGTGGTTCAGACAGGTGATTTCTTCCTGGAGAACTGAGGGTTTAGAAGAACTAAACAGATAACTCACTGGTTCTGAACATTTATGTAATCTATGTTGTGGACTTTTTAAGCCCCTGAATTTAGCATCATGAGGTATCTGAAGCAGGCAATGAAATACAGACTCTGGTTCTATGCTTTTCCTTACTGACTATGGATTTAAGTATCTCTTCATCAGGATTCTTTCTTCAAACTCTTGACCACTCATCATTTAAACCCATTTTCCACTTTCTTTTTCGGTACGTCATTTTTTGTTTGTTTGTTTTTGTATTTGATTTTTCAAAGAATGTCAGCATGGGTATCATCTCTCACCTCATGAAAAAACTGCAGGTCAAGAAAGAGATGGCACATGTATACATCCTGACATGTACTTCCTCATGCCTCTTCTCTGATACTGACATTGTAACATTATCTGGATATTCAAAAACGTGTTCCAGGTTGGGGTACTAATTTTTTTTTAAAGGCAATATGACAATGAAACAGAATAAAGGAAAAAGTAACTAACACACACACACACACACACACACACACACAGACACACACACACACACACATGGGCCTTGATTTTAGCTGATAGAGCCTCTAAAAATATCTAAGGGAACTTATTACCATAAATCTGTGTTAACATCACAAAACAACTCCGTTTAAAACGTATGCCTTTTCTGCTTTGTTCTCATATGTATTTTAATTAGAAGTTTCAACATAAAAATTAAACTTTCATGTCCTCCTCATCTGCCTGGCCCTCTGGAATACTGCCGAGTAATGTGGCATTCACTGAATGCCACTGTGTCCACTTATGTGGTTTAAAATGTATTCTGAATAGCCAAAGTGTCCTCCTAACTCTTTGAAATTCAGACATCCTGAGTTTCAGAGGGCCCTTTCACTGTTGCTTTCAAACCTCTTTACAGACATCTCTTTATTCTCCTTTATTGTATAAATTGGGAGATAGATCAAATAGAAGTTAAGTGGCATATAGAGGTCAATGCAAATTACTAGAAGATCCCAGGAAATACAGCACCCTGGGTTCCCAACAGATACCTCCCTGCTCACCTGACTTTTCCGCAGCAGACTGAAGAAGCCTCTAAATGCATGTGACAGGAAACAAAGACTTCCTTCTTCTCCTCCTCTTTCTCCTTCTTCTCTCCTTTTCCTCTTTTTAAAATCTGTGTGTTTAAGAGTGTGCTGTATAAATGCATTTGTGCGTATGTATTCTCATGTGTAGTCGTATAGGTATGAATCATGTAAGTATGGATGCACTCATGCATGCATATTCTGCAGAGGCCAGGGTGAGTGTAAGCTCCCTACCATGTCTATTAAGAGCAGGTCTGTCACTTGAACTCAGAGCTCACATTTTGGATACTCCAACTGGCCAGCTTACTCTGGTGATCCCTTGTCATCTCTGTCTCCTGGAGTGCTGGGATTACAGGCAGACTGCCACATGTGCTCAGCAATGTGAGTGGTAGTTTTCTGAACCTGATCCTCTCACAGACACAGCAAGTAATTTCCCCACTGAGCCATATCCCCAGCCCCAGTTCTCTCCATAAAGATTTTCTCAAGTAGATTCACCATCAACTCTAATTCCAAGGATATCTCCTTAACACATGTCCTGCAATATACAGAATTATGTAGAAATCAGTCTGTCTGCTCACTTCTTGTTCTGTTTGGTCTATCTACTATAATCTAATCAAATTAAAGGAATTTGGAGTTTCACATTCATTATAAATTCCTATATAAAGTTTCCCTTTGCACAGTGGGTTTGAAAGAAAGCAAACAATATTTTCTTTCAGTTTTTTAATAAAAAACTCATTTTATAGGTGTCTATCTCTCTGCTTTTAGTTAACATATCCCTCTGAATAAAAAGCAAATATACTTTATTCTTAAAATATCTGGTGGCAATAAAGAAATGCCACTTTTAATAAACATTCACAACCACCTGGATACTGCAGTTCCACATTCAGACTTACATTTTCTAGATCAAGTGTTTGCAAATAGTCATTGTTTGTAGATCTATAGATTATGGCCAGATCCAACATCTGTCTTTTTTTTATAAATCAAACCTTACTAGCATAATGCCTGCTTACTTATTTGTACACCATCTAAGAGTACCTTTTGATAGTTGCATAGTTAGAGAAAACGTCACATTATGTACAAAACTGAAAATATTTCTAACCCTATTATTTGTAGAAAGTGTTGCTGAGGACTATTGTAGATAAATCCTATTTGTTAACTGTGGCAGATGAGACCAATAACCCAACATGCCTCATATCTCATAGCCCTTACAAAGTATATAGTTTCCAAAATATCAAGCAAAACTCTCAAATATCCTTGCTGGTGATCACACATTAGGATCAGACCCAATGCTTCACAAATGTCAAACCCTTAAAGCAGAGGACAGCAGTTTTTCTGGAAGACCTTTGTCAGGTGACACCAGCTAGTAGGAACTATTTGAGGACTTTGACATATATACATATATGTACATACAAACAGATACATACATACTGTGTGTGTGTGTGTGTGTGTGTGTGTGTGTGTGTGTGTATTACTATGGTTGCATCACTGTGATTTACAGTCTGCTGAGCCAAAAGTTCTGTATTTCTTGGCATGAATTTTGGTGCTGCAGTATTACTTTGATTATGTCTTCTTCTATCTGGCATAAATATATTCCCTTTGTGCATATTCCTTTTACATGCTGTACAAAAAAGCATGACTCTTCTTTTTTCTTCTCCCTCTCACTCTCCTTTTTCTTTAGAGGAAGCTGTGAAGTCATAATTATGTTCCCTTCCCACTGGCAACTGGCAAGCCCTTTATTTTTGTGCAGTTGAAACTCAACAAGAATAAATAAAGTCCATTTTCCTCCTTGAGGGGTTGTTCTGCCATTCCATCCAGGGTTTCACAGTTTGCCAATTCCTAAAGTATCTATCAGTATAAATAGTTTTATGCCCTTAAAAATGTGGGCCATTGAAAATGAGGTGAGAAGGGAAAATATCTCAGAAGAATATGAAAAAAATCAACATCATCTGTAACATGCGGCAACAAACTCACTCGCTTTTAAAACTTATAATTATCATTGTTGGTTAATTGGTACCATAGATTACCCAGTGCTGACGTGTAATTTTCTAAAACAAAGAGGTTTTATTGTGTTACACAGTGCTGTGGATTTAGGGACTTTTATTTTATTTTTACACATTAAAGAACAAAGGGCAAAATTCTTGAAGCATGCAAAGATTTAGATAATGAATTGCATCCTAAATTTAGAAAATACATCAGACAACACACAGTGATTCATGTTAGGAATTTGTAATCCCAGAAAAGCAAGTTATTTAGACTTTCTCTTATTAATAAGTCAACTTTTCTTGGCTCAAAGTTGAAGAAGACTGGAAACATTAATGAACATTTACATAACCTTCAAAGAGGTCATAACCAGGGTGTATTATTCATGCTTTATGGGAAAAGATAGTTAATGTTTGCAGATTCATTTAGATTGTAATATTAATTTTAGCAAGTTTATAGATGCATTTACCTTTTAAAGCTCCATTATAATAGCAATCATTCATAGCCTATGGAACCTTCAACATTTACTTTCTAATTACTTTGTTTTCCATTTGTAGATGTAAATATTTCTTGACCAGACTAGGTTTCAGAAGCTACTAGCCTCTATTCAGAGGTAGGCATGCATTTGAGAATAAAAATCGGTATCGATTCAAGGTTCTGTCTTCAAACCCTTTTGCAGGAACCGAACTCTGACTTAGGGTGTAAGTGGCTTCCTGCCTAACTGGCCCGTGAGCAAACACTTGAGAAGGAAGACAGATGTTTGTTTGTCTGTGCCTCTCTTGTTTAAAACCCTAGGATCTTTTCAGAACGGTGGGTGGGTGTGAAGGGCAGAAGGGAAACTGCCAGCCCCAGGAAAGGTATCAGTGCTTTGTGTACAGAGACATCACTCATCAGTCTGGATGAATTAATGATGATGTAAGGAAGAAAAATGTAGCAGAGGAAACTGTGGATGAACCCAGATGATACAAGGTCTTAGAAGACCAAGAAGAAAATATAGCAAGGCCTTCTCAGCCCACTGCATCTCCGATGAATTTCTCCTTTGAATCTTATTCTGTGTAGAATACCACATACAGAGACGAACTCATGGAATTTGCATTCAATAATGGATAACTTTTTGACATTTATTTGAAGTTTCCCTTCAGGGAAAATGGCCCAACTACTTCTTTGGAGTTACTCCATAATTAAGAGGGCCCTGGTGTGTATCAAATGACTAAGGTCATCTATTTGGTTATCCTCTCAAACCTTTTAAAATCTCAAGCTTTGGGGCAATTTAATATTTTCTTTAAAAAAAAAAAGTCAGTGAAAGACAGCTAGTACTCACATGAACAAAATACTCTCTTCTCTGACAACAGGTACACTGTGTCTAGGAAACGGGCCTAGTGGCAACTCAGTGGTAGTGGGTTGGCTGTGACCTAGTAGGAATTTCATCAAGTCAATAGATCCAGCAGAATTAAAACAAACAAACAAACAAACAAATAAAAACCGAAGTGCATAAGTAAAGTAAAGACAACAGAAAATACAAGTAAATAGTATGAGAAAAGTCAGTAAATCAAATAATTTAATAAAAATATAGGCGAGGGCTGGTGGTATGGCTCATGGGTAAACCTGCTTGTCACAAAGCCCTGTGACCTGGTTCCATTTCTGGGACACACATGTAGAAAGGACAGATCCGATGCCTGCAAGCTGACCTCTGACCTCCACATACACAGGGGCACATATGTGAATAAAGTACGAGAAGCCCTCATTGTACTGCTTACCATAAAATAAATTTGGGTGGTGGCATTCCCTTCATTCTCAGACTGTTGTCTAAAAGCAAAACAAAACAAAACAAAAACCAGTTGGAATTAGCATACTGGCAACATTTGATTCTTTTTAACTTCTCCAAACCTCAGTCTTATCACCTCAGAAATATGGATAACACCATAACCTAGTTACCTCATGCAAATAATTAATGCCACAGCCGCTGGCTAAGTTCTATGAATAAGAACATCACCTAGTAACCACAGGATCATGTTGCTTTCCTATCCTGCATTATTCTTATTCATTCAAGGGTCCATCAAATCTCATTTAATGTATCCTGTTCCAGGTTGCACGTTCTCCCCTAAGGATCTCAAATTATACATGACAGAGAACAAACAACATATAAGAAGAACTCACTGAAACTGCTTTTACTTTTAAAATAACTATTTCTTCAATATTAAGAAAAGGCAACTGGTCCATGGACATCCCACCCAAACAGGTGCTAGATCTCACCAGAGAAAGATAGCTAGTTTTCAGACAGAATCTACCTTGTGGTTTGTAAATAGTGTTTATTTGACTGGGTTTGGGTTGATTGATTTTGTAAAATAGGACCTCACTACAGGGTTCTAGGTGGCCTAGAACCTGCCTTGTACATCAGGCTGACCTTGAACTCACAGAGGTCACCTTGCTTCTACAACTCTTGTATGGAGGGATTAACAGTGTGCAACATTGGCACATTTTGGAATGCTTCATGGGAAGATAGAACTTATCCTTCCGTAAACTTCAAAGGGTTAAGTATATGCCTCAAACCTCATATTTCCATTACAAACTGTTAGGAATCCATAAAATTTGTATAAACTTTCAAGTACTCACATTTGGTTAGCAGTTCCTAATCCATTCTGTTCATAACTCTGATGTGTACCAAACATCAGCAGCTTCATCTTCAAGCTCCTCTAATGAAGGAGGCCCACTATGAACCCACAACAATATTAGCAAGGACCAGTAAACAATCTCACTCAGAACTGATGAAATGCCGAACTCTGCCATTCCTCTCCAAGGAAATCAGTCATACTGCATTGTGTCTTCTGTAAAGTGCTGCTATTGAATGTTGGCATTGAAAACGTTTAAATACTTCCTGAAATATGTGATTTGAACTTGTTCAGAATATCACAGGGTACTCATCTGGGGCAAGAGAAAGTGTAGATAAGACTGATTAGTTAACAACACCCCTCCCCCTTTTTGAGACAGGAATTTATGTCCTCCAGGCTGGACCCTGTGCCCTACACAGTGGCCGTGAACTTCTGCATCAGCTGCTGGTTTCCCCATGCTCCAGGACTGCAGTGTGCACCACCATGCCCAGTTTATGTAGTTTTAGGGATAGAACCCTGGACCCGTGCATGATAAACAGGCACACCGCCAACCGTGTGCCTCTTCAATACATATGCATGTTTGTTAGTTATTAGAAAAGTTAGCGTCCTCCAAGTACTAAGTCTCCGTGAGCAGACTAGACATGGTGAGAATAAAGCTAAAGTATTGCTGTAGTTAACTGTGCCGTAAGAATATACCAATGACTATTACAGCTAAAACTTATGTGCTAGTATTTTCTATTTCAGCTCTCTCAGAGCATTAGAGAACTAGAATTTGGAGGCGCCTTGCCTCCCCCAAAGCCAGTCGCAGTTCATCATTTAATCTCTTTGGTATCCCACTTGCCTCACAGAATGAAACTAAGATGTTTTACCCTACGGTCTGCCCTTTAGAAAAGAAGTAAAGTAATCAGAACCTGGCGTACTTGTTGCCAGCTTCATCTGTGTTCATTTCTCTGCTGATTCCCCAGTGGAAGGTGTAGCTCAGACACAATAAAGGACCATTTTATACCTTCCACTCAACATTGTGAAATAAATTCAAATATGTATTCCTGTTCCTTATTGAGTGTCTGCAGTGGCTATGAGAGATAAAGGGTAGAGATTCAACGCTGACAAGCATAGTTTATGATCCCAAGCAAATCTGCAGGCTGGGGAATGAGAAACACAGGATCAAGTGAGTCCAAATGTGAGAGGCTATAATACAGGCTCAGATAACATGCTCCTAGCTCCTGTAAGAAGAAATAAGTCCAAGGGCTGGAAGGAAAGGGGCTGGGAGGGACAACTTGATGCCCAAAGAATCTGAACTGATGTGTTTATTAAGGATTTCAATCATCAAAGGAAATAAAGGTGGAGGAGCCTTCATAACCCAAGGCAGAGGCATGCTTATTTTCTACTTATAGCCACAGCTTCCTATACTCTCAAAGGACATCATCTCTCCAATGTAAAAATGATTGCCCAAGGTAACAAAGCATGTGTGATCAAGAGAAACACTCGGTACTAATCATTTATGCTGAGGCCTGGACTGACAGCATGGATGTTGCTCTGCAGCACCTCTGACAACTGGCGGAGGGTAAAAGGACCACCTCCACTATCCAGAGCATACCTCACCTTGCAAGCTAGGATACGGTGAGCAATCTACAATGAACTCTTGGTAGGCGAAGATTCTGGCTTATTTAACATAGTAGAAACAACTGTCTCCTAGCTGTTGTCGTGGAAACCCCTCCCTACCACCTCATTTCAGAGTATTGTCTTGTAATATCCTGGAAATGACATCATGGCTCCCAGTTAGCAGTTATTATCTGAGTTAAGGTGGCTTGAATTCTATAGTTTTTTATCCTGTGTTTGCCAAATTTTAAAGTAAGTTTCTTTGAGAAACTGTGGAAAATAATCTAGCTCAAGTCCTAGGTATTCTTAATAACTCAAAAAAGTCTTTAAATAAAATTCATGATGGAAGCTATGTTCTATATGTCACTGCTGATGTCTCATGGTCAGAAAATAATCTTCAAATGATTAGACTTCAACAAAGCCACCTCATTTTCATTTTTTCACTAATAAAAAGCAAACAAGGACTATGAGTGCAAAGAGAGAAGGCAAGGCTCTTGTAAAAGTTTAATTCAAAAGCAGACACTCTTTAAAATCTATTATAGTTAAATAACTTGTGTGTGCATGCACTGTGTGTCTACATGTGCTTTGTGTGCTTACTCATCCCTCTTCTTTAATTAGCTCTGTGTTACATACGTGCATACATACAAATAGACAGATTTATATGTACATTTTTACCTATGGATGCATGTAGGCTGTACGAATGAAATCTCTAACGTTTAACAACATGTCCCTGAATCATCAGGTTATTCATAATTAGCTCTCCAAGGCAGTAAAAGTCAAGTGAGGATACAAACATCCAGATGGATTTCAATCTGATGTCGTTTGGAGGATTTACCCATTAATTACCCATGAGAGAAGCAGCCAGTGAGGTGGGCAAGTCTCTGGTGCTTCTCAGAAACAGAGGTACACCACAGGGGCACCTCAGAAAGGCTTTACTGGACCAAGAATAATAAACTCACAGACAAAAACCAGATTTTCAACAATGAAGAGAAAATGAAAGGCTTGAACAGCAGTGGCTATCACCAAGGAAACTGTCATTGAGGAACAAGTTTTAAAGAGGATGCCAGCGCAGAGTGCACTGCGGCTCAACCCAGAGATATGTTTTGTGTCAAATGGAATCATCTGAGGTCTAAGCAGATTCCTTGTTGGGAGGCCCACTTGGCAGCTCTTCTGCCTAGGTATGAAAGTGCAAGTTTTGCTACCCTGCATTGTTTCCTCAAAAAAAGCAGGCCTGCCATGGGTGACAGGAATATAGCTACTGCTAGACCTCCCTTAGAGTTCTGGGCCCCTGTCTTCCCTGTCCCCTACAACAGCTTCACACATTCGGGACACACAGGAGCTTCTCCTAAGCTGAGAATGTCAATCATGATAATTCCATAAACTCTAATGCAGTGTTTTCTTCTCAATAGCACTTTTCATCTCAATTAAAGATGCCATAATTAGGAAAGGCTCTGAATATTCTCTGACTTTGATACTTAAAACTTTGTTGATGCCATCTGAGGCAAACAGTCAAACTGTCATATATATATATATATATATATATATATATATATATATATATATATGCCCTTCTTTCCCAGCATCCTTAGATACCTAACTAAAATTTCTTTTACATTTCTCCTGTTTTCGTCCTTTTTAAATTTTTCATTGTTTATCTACATATTACATAAATGTACCTAATTTGAACAAGAAATAAAAATATAATGCTAGCAAAATCATAATGTTTTTTACAAATACAATTATATATACTTATGAAATTAATTTCTGCTCCAATATTCCTAGAAATACTACGAATGACATTTCAGGAGTTCTATAAAGCATCCCAACGACCTCCTCTTTAAGTATCAAGATTCTTGTTAGGTCATATAGCTTCCAAATGAATAAAACACTGTGTGATCCAATTATCATTCCCGTTGCCATTCTGTTACCTCTTGGCCCAACTGAGGTGCTTTAACAAAATACCTCAGGTGTCCCATAAACAATAGATGAGTTCCCTGTCCTCAAAAAGTGCAAAAGAGCAAGGTCGTTGCAGGTCTCTGGGCAGAGGCTTCTCACTGTGTGTTCACTTAGTAAGAGAGAGGGGTTTCTTGATCCTTTTAACAGGGGTATCATTCCTGTGCATGAGCACTTCTCTCGCGATAACATGGATGGATGTTTCCATCTTCACGCTTCATCACCTAGGTGGCTAGGATTTCAGTGGGTAAGTCGACAGCAGACCCGTAGGGACAGAAACACAGAGATCATAGTAATTGGGATTTGTTTTTCATTACGTATAAACTCTAAACTCTACTGTTAATTAGACTTAGAAAGTTGGCTTAAATATCTAATTACAATGTTCAAGTAATTATTTTCTAGAAACTTTGTAGAAAATAACTGATTTCTAGGTGGGGAATCTTATAAATACCCTCCCCCAAAGCTTCCCTCTTCACAAAGTCATAAATTTCAATTTGAATTACAAATTTTAAATCTAGGTTTTAATTTGACTTTAGTATTCAGTACTTCCTATTTTTGCTCGTTTATGTCCCTTGCCAAAGTTATCAGTAAAGAGTACACCAAAGCAGTCACGGTAAGAAGTAAAACAAAGACTGACTCACAGGTGTAAGAAAAGTAGCAAGAAAAAAAAATATGTCAGGGAAACATCTTGTAATTTATAAATATGCATGGAAATACATTTTCAAAAAATACTGCTTAAGAGAGCAACTCAGTTGTTCAAAAGAAGAGACTAATTTGAAAGAATCATTAATAATATCAGTGGAAAATTTTCACTTTGGCTTTACCTCAAGGTACCACATCTACCCAAATAAATTAGGTCAGCTCTCAATGCTGTTGTTTAATTTAATTCTGGTCTAGAGAACAGACATGAAATACAGAAAGTATATGACCTAAGTGAAAGCCAGAAGAATTAAGCATCAGTCCAACACAACACATAGTTAATATAATTGAATATTCTTTTTGTAGCATAAATTCTCACAGTAAGCAATAGGTCCCAACTACCACTTTCAGACTCAGTCCTATTAATGAGACAGTGGGCTTTTGGTCCTCCGTTTCAGACAGCTACAGAAGGCTTGACAAACGGGTTTCAGCTGGGATGTAAAGTTGTATTCATTGGTCTCACTGAGTTGTGTTAAGGACTCTGAGGTGACAAGAGAGGTGAATGCCAAAGAAGGCTGGCAACAGACACGGCATATAGCGGCTGCAGTGCCTTCAGAGTTAGCATGCACACCAGAAAGTGAAGGACACTCATGCTCTGTACCTCTTCCAGCCATGGCAGGGAACTGGTGGAATCATTGCTAAGGACAGCAAAAGTGAAGGCCCTGTTATTAGTGCATCCATTTACAATCATCAACCATGCCAGGTGAGAGAGATGCTTTTTGTTACTAAGAAATGCACAGGCATTTTCCTTACATGTTTATTCTCTCTCTGTTCCCGAAGGAGGTGTTACCCCACCAATACAGCAAAGAGTATTTACTGGCCAAAGGGTTACACATTTTTTTCCATAGAAATAAGACTATGTATGTAATTATTTACAAATAAGCACACACATGCATGTCCATATTCTTCAAAATGTATTACTTCCAAATTAGATACCCACATATTTAATTTTAGTAATAGTTTTCATGATGATTTGGTGCTTAATATTTAAACTTTAAAATGTCATTTATTTATTGCTATGTGTATATGTATCTGTCCACATTGGTATGAACGCATGTATGTGTGGTACATGTACCTGTGCACATAAAAAAAAACCAAAAAATATTGGATCCATTAGATCTCGTGTTGCATATGTTTTCAGGACACTCTGCTTATTATGCGGGTGCTGGAATATGAATTTTAGTCCCTGTGATTGGGCACCAAATACTTTTAATCACTGAACCACTTCTCCAGCCACAGTGTTTAAGCTCTAGATGAAATTATCCCACATACATGTGCAAAAATCACTACACATTTTGATAGGAAATGAGTCCTGGATCTATCTTTTGCTAACCCTGAAGGTATTATGGTTTTTTCTTATGTTTTCAACACACCAAGTATATTCAATTTCAGAGAGTTATAGAGGTTTAATCAGATGACATAGAAATATATCTCATGCACCATGAAAATTTAACAGACAGCTATCAAAATTAGCATACTACTACCCCTTTCTTACTTCTACTCACTGCTTTTTTGCCCTTAAATGTGGTCAATGCTGTTCAAGTAGATAGCCCATATGCTTAGTTTTCTTCCTGGAAACTTCAGCCGAAGTTGCTTGTGCACATTTTGACTGACAGAAGGACAGGCTCAGGGCAGGGAAGAGGTGGACGTCAGTGAACTGGTGGCCTTAATGACACTGTCCAGAAGTCATGCTGAAATGTAAAAGATCAATAGTAGAAATTATCCCAGCTTGGATGCTAGATTCAGTGGAGGGGGTTCTAAATGTGGGAACCATTACGTACAAAGATGAGACCTGCTTAGAACACTGGGTTTATAATAAAGTTGCACTGCTTTAAAGAGGGAGATAGGAAAGTGCCTTATTCAAGAGAGTATCAGTGGGGAAGATGGCTAACGGATTAAAGTGCTTGCCAAACAAATGTGAGGACCAGAGTTCAGGTCCCTGGGACTCACAGCCCTGGCAGACATAGCGACTGCCTGCAATTTCAGCACAAAGAGGCAGGAGTCAGTGAGGTGGCTAACAAGACTCTCTGCAATTGGTGAGCTCCAGGTTCAGCAGGAGACCCTGCTTCAAGAAATAAAATAAAGCTAAAAATATCTATTGAAAAACACACTTAACATTAAGTCCAGGCCTTCACATACATGGATACACATGAGTGCCCTGTGCTCCCACATTCCCAGGTGAACCCACACATATGAAAACATACTTATACGTGTTTGCATCCTGGGCACATATACACTAAAAAAGGAGAAAAAGATGAGTATGAGGAGAAAGGAGGAGAAGGAGATGAAGAAGAATAGGAGGAGGGAAGGAAGGGGAAAGAGAAGAAAAAGGAGAATTAAATCAAATAAATGGTTCTGAGAGGTTATTCCAACCACTTACAGTTTGCAATCTGTAATCATTGTCTTTAATTTCAAATACTAGGTGGCAGTCACAAATACCAGTAAAAGTCTGCGGCACCAAAGGACAGATCACCTTGAAGTGGGCACTTCGTTCACAGGTGCATACAGCAAGTGCTTCAAGTCACAGCAGCTGAGCTCCAGGAAATTCCTGAGTGCTGAGAGCAGGTAGAATTGCTTTGGCATCTATATCAGTGATCATTGAACTAAATGCACAAGCTTGTTTTGATTTCAGAATTAATATTTTATAAGAATGCAACATGCTACTGAGTTACCATCACCAGTGACTGATGTGCACTGCAGGACAAGGTCAGGAAGCATTGCAAAAGAGGGTAAAACCTAAAGGCCTGGCTGAGTTACTCTGCCCCTCTTAAGCAGAGTGAGCCAATGCAGGCTAGCCTGTAACCCATAGAGTAATAACTAGAATCATGAGTTGAAAGGTTAATTCAGTCCTTCTATTCAGTTTGTTATATACACTGTCATTATCTCATTCAGTTAGCAAATCACTGTGGTGAAAAGCTGGTAGGCCCTCAGAGAGGTACAAATGTAGGGCAAAGAGTGTAATGAACACAGCTTGGAGCCAAGCACCTGCATTAGGAAGTGAGCGTTAAGGAGGTGAGAGACTTCAGAGGAGTTAGTCACGATCTCAAATTTTAATTTTCTAGTCTCCAGAATGAGGGCAATCATGATCATTTTTTGAAAGCCAGACCTATCAAACATCTGTTCTGTTTGTTCTTAATCCTCAGTCTAGATAGATACTGTCATAACAACCCAGAGAAAATGGTTATGTTTAGAGTCTAGAGTCACAATTTCAAAGGGATCTTCTATGTGATTGTTACTGTTTCTGGTGGTGCTCTATGTATTTCAAGCTTGCAAAACATAGTAGTATAAGGACTGGAGAGAGGGCTCAGCAGTTTGGAGAAAAGGCTGATCTTCCACAGGACCCAGGGTTTGATTCCCTGCAACTATGACCCATGTAGCAGCTGAAAACTACCCGTAAATTCCGTCCCAATGGATCTAATATCTTAATCTGTGAGCAGTGCATGCACAGGGCACAGAGACATTCATGCAGGCAAAACAAACATGCACGTAAAATAAAAAGGAAAAAGAATCTAAAAGCACCTCAGTATTACTACTGCTTTATTTATTTATTTATTTATTTATTTATTTATTTATTTATTTAGCTAGCTAGCTATCGATCTACTTACTTATTTTATGTGTGGTCATAAAGGCACTATCTGATAGAATTCAGGTGTGGCAATGCTGGAGTAGGTGTGGTTTCCTTGGAGGAAATGTGTCAGTAGGATTCAATGTGTGTCACTTTGAGGTTTCAAAGACCCAGCGTCTCTCTTTCTCTTCCCGCTGCCTGTGGGTCCAGATGTAGAAGAAGTCCCAGACATAACTGCTCATCTAGTAAAATGCCAAATTCAAGAGTTACCTGAATGGCATGGAAAATGGCTAAAATGGTAAATTACTTGATGGGCCACTATGGGGTTTTGCACGCAGGTTCCAAGCACCTACTTCTGGGCGCTCTACAGCCAACCAGTTTAGTTAATGGTGAAGTCCAGGTTCACTGAGAGACTGTCTTTAAAAATCAGTGGGAGATTGAAACAAAACGAAACAAACCAAAACAAAACTTGGTTTGACATATGGTTTCTGCACTCACAGGCAAGTACACCTGCAGAGAGATGTAACTTCTTCATTTTGACCTAACTATAAATTACAATGAAGACATATCACTGAGGCCCCTCATGCACCTCACCCCGCAATAGTAATACTTTTTAATCATGATAATATATCAAACTAGTAAACTGAAACTTTTATGGCTTGCAGGATTTTATTGACATCTCACTTCACTTGTGTATGTGATTACCGCTCTGTAATGTTACTATCTCTGTAGATTCATGGGACCAGAGCTGAGTTATGCTCAAACTTCAACATAATGATCTCTACTGCTACTATTCTCTAGCTGCAACCATCTCCCTTCCTCCCCACTCCCTAACCTCTAAGACCTACTGATTTCTTCACCACTTATGATGTCATCTGTCATCTTTTTATCATGCATTCAGAATAATTCCTGTTTATATCTTTCCAGACTCTGTTGCCTGCTTCTGGATCCCTTTGCCCTAGCTAGGCTGCCTTGTCAGGCCCCAGGGGAGAGGATAAGCTTAGCTCTGCTGTAGCCTGAGGTACAAGTGTAGGCTGCTACTTCTTGTGGACCTCCCCTTCTCTGAGAAAAAGGAGGAGCTGGGGGAATGGAGGCATGAGGGCAGGACTAGGGGAGAAGAGGGAGGGGGCTGGGATCAGGCTGTAAAGAGATTAATTTTTTTTGTATTTTTTATTAAATTTTTATTTTTTTATATTAATTCCATTTTATTCACTTTGTATCCCAGGTGTAGTCCCTTTCCTCATTCCCTCCGTCATCTTCTCCCATGTCCTTCTCCAAGTCCACTGAGAGGGGAGGTCCTCCTCCTCTTTCAACCGACTCTAGCTTATCAGGTCTCATCAGGACTGGCTGCATTGTCCTCCTCTGTGGCCTGACAAAGCTGTTCTTCCATCAAAGGAGGTGAACAAAGAGCGTAGCAGCTTTATTAGTAATAGCCAGAACCTGGAAACAACCCAGATGTCCCTCAGTTGAAGAATGGATACAGACATTATGGTAAATTTACACAATGGAATATTACTCAGCAATTAAAAACAAGGAAATCATGAAATTTGCAAGCAAATGGTGGGATCTGGAAAAAGATCATCCTGAGTGAGGTATTCCAGAAGCAGAAAGACACACACAGTACATACTCACTTATAAGTGGATATCATTCATACACTATAGGATAAACATACTAAAATCTGTACACCTAAAGAAGCTAAGCAAAAAGGAGGACCCTGGGTAAGATGATCAATTCTCACTCAGAAAAACAAATGAGATGGACATTGAAAGAAGGAGAAAACAGGGAACAGGACAGGAGCCTACCAAGACTCTACCAGCAGTGTATCAAAGCAGATGATGAGACTCATAGCCAAACTTTGGGCAGAGTACAGGGAATCTTAGGAAAGAAGGGGGAAATAGAAAGACCTGGAGAGGACAGGTGCTCCACAAGGAGAGCAACAGAACCAAGAAATCTTGGCACAGGGGTCTTTTCTGAGACTGATACTCCAACCAGGACTATTCATGGTCCTAGAATGTAGGACCATGAACCTAGAACCTAGAACCTAGAACATAGAACCCCTGCACAGATGTAGCCCATGGCAGCTCAGTGTACAAGTGGGTTCCCTGGTAAAGGGAACAGGGACTGTATCTGAGATTAAATTTATAAATAAATTTTAAAAAGAATTTTATAAATAAAATTTAAAAAAGAAAACTTTGTAGATCCCATAATCAAAAATATCCAGGCCCAGATTTAAAGAGATGTCTCAGTAGTTAAGAGTACTTGCTGCTTTTGTAGAGGACCCACATCCCAGTTCCTACAAAGGGTGGCTAGCAACTACCTGCAACTCTTGTGCCAAGAGACCTGAAATCCTATTTTGAACTCCATTCACCTGACACTCACACTCGCATGCACGCACACGCTCATGCGCACGCGCACATACACACACAATTAAATCAATTAAAAAAAAATCTTTAACAAAATATCTTCCTGACCTCTGTTATACCTTTGGCATCTCAATCAACTGAAACTGCTTCTTTTAATAATTACATTATTCCCCAGTCATTTTTAAGTATCTATACTCACTCCTGCCTTGGAAAGTTTCCATATATATAAATTCAAAATCAACTTCCATAGTGATATTTTCACAGTTTGTCATTGAGGGAATGCTACAAAGTATGTTGATTCTTTTTCCTGCAGCAGAAGAATGAGTCATGAGGTGAATTGAATTAATCACCGACCTCGCCACCATGTTGACCAGCCACAGATAAAACAACCTGACTTTAATAGAATCCCTGCAAATCCACTGTGGCGATCATCAGCTGGGTCAGTTATGCCTGGAGGAAGGATTATACTTTCACATACTGTTTTTGTGTTTTCCAGACTAATCCATGTTTCTCATGCAAGTGTGACATGAACAAAGAGTCAAATGCCTAAATGCTTATAAGCTGCTTTGGCAAGCACGTTCAAACAGGGAAACAGTGTCCTGCGGATGCCCTGCTAGGCAACAAGAATGGAAGTTCACCAGCGGATGGTAGGACCCTTGTAGGGAAGTGGCAGAATTTACCAAAGGGTAGCAGCACCAGGTAATTTGGACCAAGGGAGGGAGAGGACAGGAAATGTCACAATCTTGGGAGAAGGAAGAAGTCATTCCCAGGTTAGAACCCCAGCAGAAAGATGCTGTCCTTGCCTCTCAAAGGGCCTTGTCCCTCTTCTCTGAAGCTTAAGCCATTATGGAATGTGTTTCTGAACCTCATTATGTGATGTGACTCATGTATAAAGATCTTGCTACCGGTCGCTGGATACTTGAGTTTTCATTGCCTAAAGCAGTGATTTTCAACCTTTCTAATGACCCTTTAATCCAGTCCTTCATGTGGTGGTGACTCTCAACCATACAATTATTGTTACTTCATAACTGTAATTTTGCTGCTGTTAGGAATTGTACTCTCAGACACTTTGTGTTGCATTTGGGGTAGACAACTTATGTGACACACTAAATAAATCTGTTCTTCCAACAGAATCCCAAATATCTAAATGAGCAGCTCTTACTAGCTACAAAGTAAAAAATTATGACCTCATTTAATATATGTCAATCCATTCTTTTTCCTTTTATTATTTTTTCTACCTATGTATCTATCTGTCTATCACTTATCTGTCTGCCTGTTTGTCTATCATCTCTCTCTCAGATCTCAGTATGTAGACTAGACTGGCTTTGTACTCATGGAGTTCAGCCTGTCTCTGCCTCCCCCGTGCTGCAATTAAAGCCATGTGCCATCTCCAATAAATGTTTTCATTCTTTACAGACTTCTAAGCTACAGTTATTAGCTAAGTGGTAGCCATATGACATAATTCAGAGTAATCTCTTGGGAGGTGACAAGTGTGCCATTCCTCTGTTGTAAATGAGAACAGTATAACCTTGTTGGGTGCTCTCAGAATCTTGTGGGCATAAAAGTGGCACTATTTAGAACAAAACGATTCTTGGGCAGTAGAGAGGTCATTGTTTATAACTGTGTTCTGAAATGTATGCTGCAAAGGGTCAGAGAGTGGGTACTTTAGCTTTGCGTACCTGAAGGACTATGGTTCTCATGGCAACCATTCAATTCAGTCATTACAGTGCAAATGTCAAGAGAGTGGAAGGACTATGGTTCAAATAAAATGCTGTTTGCACATACAGCCACTGGTCTGTTTACTTCTCTGAACTCTTACGACCTCATTAAGCCAAAACTGTATCATTCCATGAGCTTCTCCTTGTAGAAACTCCTAGTTCTTGCAGAAGACAAATTCCTTCCTAATTTAAGCCAGTTTTATTAAGAGACTTTAAAAAAATGTTGTTATTAAAGTTAAGTAATACCAGCCTAATTAATTCAGCACTTCATACTCATAATTACTTATAGTATTCACAAAACTCCTGTAATGCTGGTTTTAAGAGATTCATTATTAAAATGATAAAATGGAAACAGTTTCATTTACTAATTGACAAAAGGAATATTTGATGTCAGGCCTTCTGCTCTGTGGTGATGAAGCTCTCTTTATTCCTCTGTACTTAAGAGTTGGAAGTAGTAGGCTGTGTCTTCAATAATATTACCAACTCTTCACAAACAAAAGGTTAGTGGACAAAAGGTTAGTCCATTACAGGGAGGGTGTCTTTCCAAAATCTTCAGACAGTTTGAAAGAATGAACATTGATGAATTACTCTTAAACTGAGAGCTTCAAGGTTATATCCACATGGAAGAAATGCAAAGGGTGGGCAGCAGCTAACTTTAGTAATTTCTATCACTGAAGCCATAAAGGCTTCCTCATAGCAATGGTACCGTTTTTGCTCCCCGGATGTCATGTTGAACCAGTGTGAGCCCTCAAAACTGTAAAATGTATAAATTAGCATATTTAGCTTCGAGAAAAATATTCTCTGTCTCACTTCTGATGTTTGGATACATGCAAATGCATTTAAGTAACAGCCTAGCTGCAAAGGAGTCTGGGAAGTATATATTTTAGACTCTTTAAATGGAGATTGGAAATGTTTCTCTTCTAAAGACTAAGGTTTTCCTTAGAATGGCTTGAATGTGTTTTTCCCACATAGAGACAGGTGGATTTTTAAAAATTTAAACTTAAGAAGACCATTTCCTCATCCCCATACTGATCAGCTGAGCCAGAATAATGACTTCATAGTAATTTTTCACAGTACACTTGAGGGAAAGTAATGCATTCATTATTGGAATAAAAGTGGTTCATGCATATAAATCTTGCCCTTGGCAAAGCAAATGATCAAAGCCTAAGCCAAAGGAAAAGATGGCAGGGCCATGATGCTACATGCAAGTTCCATACAGTGGTATAGAAGGAAATTTTTATTGCAAATGAGTTTATGTTTCATGGCTTAGACCTAGTGAGGTATTGTTTTTTGAAACAAGGCATTGTTGATTGTTTAAATTAATTAAATATATGTTTAATTGTCCTATAATGTATTTTTAGCTATTGAAAAAATGATGTACTTGTATAGGAAAACGTTTCAGGAGTGCGGAGAGGAAGAACAGAACTGCCATCTAGGACAAATGGCAAACTGAGGGTTCATTTCCAAGCTCTTTACTTAGCTTAGCATGTGTTTTGCTATAAGTAAT
Organism: Psammomys obesus; assembly: GCF_907164565.1. Lineage (NCBI taxonomy): Eukaryota > Metazoa > Chordata > Mammalia > Rodentia > Muridae > Psammomys > Psammomys obesus. Next base: position 13,411,706 of record NW_026592548.1, read on the forward strand.
TCTACTTCTCTCAATCTCAAGTTCCACAGCCCTGAAATGTGAGCTTGATGGCATGGAAGGATTAATGAGAAAGTATGTGTGGAATAATTTGCACTTCTTGAAAAGCACTGCACTATATATTCAAGAATATTGTTATTTGTGATGAGATGGTGTCAGATGCATAAATTTGGGTTCTTTGAATTATTGGCACACAGGAAAACAGAGAATCTAGGTCAATGGAGACCTTTTCCTCAGACTGTTTCTGTAATGAATAAGGCACAAAAGAAACCTTCTCAGGGAAAAATTGTCAACTTCTACAATTATTTCAGTAAATAATCGACTTTCAGAAGGGTGTGATATAAAGCCAGGTGCAGTGTCCTCTTTAAGAGAGGTGTGTAGGTCTCATCTTCCTACATTTTCAAGTTATTCTCTGGCAATAAGAACCACTTGTGCATATTACTAAACAGACTCTGAGGATGTGCAGAGAGTTCATTCTCAGCACAGAGTTCATTTGAATCTTATTTTAATCTGATTTTATCAAATTTCACATAACTGGAAAAAAATACCCATAAATTTCAAGTCCAAGGAGATTGCCACCTTTCCTTAAAATCAGAGCTCTAGACTGAGCCATGGATGACATCATCCACCAGCAAAAAGCACCTTGTTTCAAGATGACATTGAAAGAGTAGAGCCTTCTGCAAGATAGCTAATCATTGAAATAATGTATGCAATTTTCTGTAAAACCATGAATGTAGCTTCAGAAACAGTTATTACTTTATTGTGAATAACTGTTGTTTAAAATATACCAACCCAAAAGTGTTATTTGTGTATCACTGGCTCGATGACTTCATTCTCCTTTCTTTCTTTCTCCCTTTCTCTTTCTTTTTTCCTTCCTTTTTTCTTTCTTCTTTCCTCCCTTCCTCTTCCTTTCCTTCCTTTCTTCCTTTCTTCTTTCTTTTAATTTATCGAATTCAGGGAAATGTTTATGTCTCTCAAGATATAGATTATATACACTTCACTATACTATGGTTAATAGTAACTTTTGAATTTGACTTGTTTTAAATTTATCAGTTGAGTATAAATTGGTAACAAATAAAATTTTAAAAAATGATCTGAATTCTGGATCAGTGTCTGTTTTTTTCTACTGCAAAAGTAGTTTTTAAGTGTCATCTTCCTTTGCAAGATGTATTGAACAGAATATCATCTCTATTCTACCCTGTGAGAGACAGGGGACTAGAAGGAAGAAAATACTGGGCTGGCACTCACTAATGTTTTTCTTCACAAATGCTCATATTCATATTAGGAAAAGTAATATTCACGTGGTGCTGCCCAGATACCAGCTCTGCCAATTGTTGATATCACTTAACAATCTATGTGACTTCTGGCAAGACAGCTCAGGAGTAAAAAAGTGCTTGCCTTAGAATTCTCATGACCTCAGTCCAATTACTAGAATCCTTGTTAGAAGGAAAAAAAAATGATTGCTAGAAGTTGTCTTCTGACCAATGTCTCTCTCTCTCTCTCTCTCTCTCTCTCTCTTTCTCTCTCTCTCTCTCTCTCTCTCACACACACACACACACACACACACACACATGCACACATGCTCATAGATTGATAGATAGGAAAATCAGAGGAATCAGGAGACATATGCTATTGGAGCTCTACAGCTGTACAATCTGTGTGACCCTACTGAAAGCATCAGCCATATGTCACCCCCCTTAATAAAGAATGCAAAACTTCTGGTAATTCTGGAGTGGGTCATGTGCATTTTCAAATAAGGGCACAAAGGTGTGTTGGACATGTTGTGTTGCTTAGAGTCTAACAGAGAAACAGAATATGGTGTAAGATACCCTGGGCACAATGCCACAGGGCAACAAGGCTCTACTTGCTCTGGGTAACACACACATACACACTATACAGGAAATTGCAAAAAATATTCTTACATCAATGAGGAAAATGATAGGTGAAAAGGCAGAGAAATGTTACCAGCCGGAGAAATAGAACCTTTTCCCAAATAAACTTGGATTCTGAGATAGCATCCAAATTTTAAGAGTAGAAAGGGCCAATTTGATACTGAAGGTGACAGTCAGACTGGAGGGAGGATGAGACACACCAACAGGAATAAGAATCGCTGGACTGGGCATGGTCAAAAACAAGGTGCCTAGGCACACTGAGAATTTCCCTTAGATCCATAGTAGTAATGGCAAAGGGTCCTAAAGTCAGTGATCTCCTATTGTGGGCATGAAAGGTTCATGACCTTCTGATTTCCAAACACTCAGTTGGATTAATCATTTGCATTTTAGAAGAAGGAAGAATGAAAATTGTATTCATTAAGCATCGGTGAACAAAAGAGAATTCAGGACAATAAATGTTCCTGAGTACAACTGCAGTTGAACAAATGTTATAATATGTTGCACAGGGTTGCAAGGTCACCAAGCAGAGGGGCAGCCATGCTATTAGTAAAACATCACATGGTCAAGTGGTCAAGCCATTTGATGAGGTCCACAGGAGTTTATTTTTTTCAGACTGTTATCTCTGTTTCCGAGGAGGTGAAGAAATAGTTTGTAGAGAAAAGAAAGAAAGAACCAGGATTTTAAGAAACTCATCTAAAGAATGAGAGAGGAACTTTAAAGTTATATCATGAGAAGGACTTCGCTAAAGCTTCCCTGGTTGTTTGTCTTTTGAAACCAGTGAATCCTAAACGAGAGTGGGGTTCTGGAAAAGCCTGTGGTGTTCTTCGCAATGCTCAGGAGGACACTTACATGATTTGCACATAAAATATTGAATTTGAAAAAAAAATCTTATTTTGAATTCCCAAGTAATTTATAGAATGTGGTATGGTACATTATTGTGATGAAAAAGACATATAGCAAACACACAAACCCAGGATGAAAACCCTCATGGGAGATGAATAACTACTGCACAGAATTTTGGTGTTTGTGCATGTATGTGCACGTGTGTGTGTGAGAGAGAGAGAGTGAGACAGACAGAGAGTATGTGTGAGAGAAAGAGAGACAGAGAGACAGAGAGAGTGTGTGCAGGACACCTCCAAATGTTTTTCTTGAGCAAGGGCAAGATTATAAGTAGGTAGACTTTAAAATCTGGGAATAATGCGAAAGTTTACTTCTGTCTCCCCATGACCGTGCCAAAAACTAGTTCATCAACAGGTTAGCTGACACCAACTCTCTGTGGTTAAACTGTAACTTTTCTAGGTGTTGTCTCCTCTGGAGGAGCAAAGAATCCAAATAATTAACAAAATAGTAAGTGGGATATTTGTACATTAGTTTGAATAAGTTTATTAGTACAAAAGTAATGTTACCCAATTGACAGTTGTGGAAACTTGACAGCTATTAGGGATTTTGTTTTAGGTGTTTGTTTGTTTGTAATTAAACAAAGATACGTCTATGTTTGTGGAGGCAAAAAAGGCTTCATGGAGAAGGGGACTTTGCACAAATTGTAGAAGAAACTTATTATAAGGTATTATAGCTTTATTTCCAAATTTATTTACTTCATTTTAAGCTGTTCTTTTATTACTTATTTAAATATTAATGATGTATTTAATTACATTCCCACTAATGAATAGTTTGCTTCCAATAACTTTCCAGAAGCAAAATATGACATAAAGTATTTGTAATTATAATATCAGTTTTTGAGTGTCTCCACAGTGAAAGCATCCTAGAGATGGAATCATGGGGTCAAATCCTTTGCATGTAATAATTGAACAGACACTGGCATAAAAGTTATTGTACTGGATCCTCCCCTGCAGGCAGTCTGCCCGTCTGCATTCCAGCATCTTTACTTACCAGTTTGGTATGATAGCAAACTTCCAAAGAGCAAACATGGTGCATGCTGGTACTTTCACTGCTCTTTACATGTGGGCAATAGTTCTTAGCTGAAAGGTTTAGAATGAGGTTGTGATGTCTTTAGAGCACTAGTGGCTAGTACAGTTGACTGCAGCATTTTGTGGAACTAATAAGATTGCCTTGTTTTTCCTACAAGAAAGGATTTCAACATTTTTTCCTGACTCAGGAGTCTTTCATTGTGTTTTATACACTGTAACTTTAATACAGTATATGCTTAGCATAAAACTTTCATTTTTTATTTGAAAACGTCCTCTTGGATCAGAAATCATTCAGCTACCCTTTTCCAAACTTCCAGGTAGCACTTTTTCTATAGTTTTTCATCTATTCTCATGTATTGTTCTTTTGTGGTTTTATGAAAGCAATTAATTTCCATTTTAATCCTAATAGCATATTTCATAACAGCCTCACCATTTTGTGAAAGAACCAGTTTTGTTTCACAGAAAGTATTCTTTATCCGACACATTTTTTTTGTATTACATTCTTTCTTCCTACAGTAGATAATTAATACTACAGTACTTGACCTTTGGTTTTATTTTAGAACTTATGCCTTTCATTTGACTAAAAATTCTCAGTTGACTTTGCTCAGAACGTGTGGGAATGAAAGGACTTAGGATCTGAACCTACGGAGACCTGCCTGCATACAAGTGGCATTCCTTCTCCCTGTATCCCCAAAACAGTCTAGCAGCTCTCCTCAGAGGCTCAGAGGCTCATCTGTTCCACCTTCCACCATGCCATAGAACAAACAGCCCAGCATTGTCTCTGTGATGTTTTCTCCTCACAAGATCCACAGAGTAAATCTCCAGGCTACCTTCCTGTCCTTCTAGATACAATCTTCTTCACGGTAGCTTCCCAGTTCAGAGGCTTAAAGCACTTTGCTACTTCATCAACAACTTACAGTAAAAAAAAAAAAAAAAAAAAAAAAAATCTTTTTTTTTTTTTATTTTTCTGGTAATTTTCAGAATAGCGGAAAAAAAAGCGCAATGCGGTCACTCTAATCCACAGTCTGAAAGATGAACGTTTTAGCATGCTTTCTTTAGGGAGAATATTGTGGAATATTATGGTAATGGCTTTGATAAGAGTGTGTATTCTTCTTGAGTTAATTTTAAATTTAAGCATTTCATTGGTATTCTGCCTTCTAAAGCAAATGGCATTCTCTCGTTCAACTTTATCATCTTCACTTCAACTAATACAAAGTTAGTTATTGTTCAACCTTTTAAAAATCTCTCGTGTAGTTCATTCCTTTCTTTACAAATAAATTTATTTTAGTGATAATTTGCATATTATTTTCTGTACTTTGGGTATAAAAATTTATTTTAAAATATTTGTTGTCTTCAAATAAGTGTTTTCGATTTAGGAAATTAACTCAGAATCCTGCATTACTTATACCAGGGTAATATGGAGAGTTTCTAACACTGACTTTGATTCTGTATTTAGTGCTATAATTTTTTTCCTTGTATCTCATGTGTTTTGAAATTCCTTGTGTATAATGTAATTATTTTTTTTTTAACTTTAAGGTATATGCACACTTACTTGTGGATTGTGCCTGTGAGTGCCCGAAGAGGGTAGAAGTGAACTACAACGATGGGCCTACGGTGGTTCTAGACACTGGATTCAGGTCTTCTAAAAGAGCAGTACTAATTCATAAATGCTGAGCTTCTCTGCATCTCTCTCAATTTTTATTTCTTAATTAAATGCCCTACAGCTTAAGGACATATATTCTAATAGCCATTTGGATATTTTCTTTGCAAAAAAACTTCATTTTTACTGAAAAGAGTGATTGATCCATGGCAAACCCTTTCTAGTTATTTGAGTAACAATGTTAGCAACGAGTGCTGATTCTCGTTTTAGCTTACACATCTCTGTATGTAGTAAACAGAAGTGGTGCATTATACCTTTAAAACTTCTGCACTCTTAGCTTCCAAGAAAGAGGCAATAAAGTGCTGCAGAATATTGAAAAGCAAGCTGAAGAACAAAGGTCTGTTTAGGGGCTGACGTGAGAAATGAAAAGTTGATGTTAGCAAGTTCAAGCTGGGTGTGGAAGTCCTCTCTCAGGTTTCTTTGCAGACACAGCTCCTGTTGTAGGGTTTTTGGGAGCACCCCATTTCAAATTTCAACCTCCACTTTCCTCAGTACACACTCAAACTTCTTATTCTGTTGTGCTTTGACGCAGCATTTATCACAGTCCGAGTTGGTAAAGCTTTAGTTGCATTCTGTATTTATTGTCGACTACCTACTTTTCTTTACTGTGGTGTGAAGAAACAGCTGTGTTTGTTGCTCTGGATCGAGAGTAGAGGTATAAACACAGGTAGCTAAATATGAGACAGTGGACATATGAGAACCCATGTTATGGCAGTGCAGATGAGTAAGGACTTCAGGTCATTTGGAAACACAAATGTGTGCACATAGACCTGGAAGCCCATCTAGCGAAGCGTGCACCATGAATTTTGGGGGCAAAAATCAAACTCAGTGGCTGGCTCGCTGATCACCTCCCCCTGGGGGGAGCAGCCTTGCCAGGCCACAGAGAAAGATGATGCAGCCAGTCTTGATGAGACCTGATAGGCTAGGTTCAGATGGAAGGGGAGGAGGTCCTCCCCTATCAGTGGACTAGGGGAAGGGTACAGGAGGAGAAGAAGGAGGGAGAGTGGGATTGGGAGGAGATGAGGGAGGGGGACACAGCTGGGATACAAATTAAATAAACTGTAATAAATGACAATAAAAAATAAAAAATCAAAGTCTACCACTACGAGAAAGTGTATTTCCAACAAAGATGGCTTTAATATTTTAAACTTTAATAGTGTATATGTAACTAGAATGCATTTAAAAATTATGTTTGGAATGACAAAATAAAAACACTCTTGAAGATTTAAATGTTTTCAAAGGCTAATAAAGCAGCCTTAGTACACAAGAAATCAATACTAAGCCATTGAATTAGATGCCATGATAAGAGAACGGATTTATACATGAGAGAGCTGCCTACCTTTTGTAAGATTGTACTTTCTGCCAATGGAGGCAGTTCAAGTCAGAAAAGACCAGGAAAATAGAGCAGGAGTTAAGCTGATAATTTCCACCAGGATCAGTTACTTTCCTCATCACAATGATGAAAATATCTAACAGAAAGAAAAGAAGAATATTTCGGCAGCAGTCTCAAAGGGTTCTAGTCAACCGTGGCTACAAAGGCTTCCTGGAAGAAGCACATAATTGAGGTTGCTCCATCACAGGTAGCCACGAAGTGAAGGATGCAGGCCAGAACCAGAAACCAGGAGAATCTCCAGTGGCCTGCTTCTACCAGGTAGGCCTCACAGCCTCAAGTTGAAAAACCATCCAAATCAGTGCCACCAGCTGTCAACCAGGGGTTCAAGAACAAAAGTCTGGTGAGAAAATTTCACATGGAAACCATAACCATAACAAAACTTCTATGAAAAGAGAAAATGTAAACAGACTTGTGGCTATAGAAACATTATGTACTTGCCCCAGAAAACACTAGAAGTAAATTCGAAGTCCAACACTATATTGGAAAAGAACTTAAATATGAAAGATGCTGGCATGAGATCCTTATTACATCAAGATCACATACAAGCAAAAGGAAAACACTACATTCTAGTAAATGGACCAAGCTCTTAAAATGACAGGTTGGATTCAACCACAAACCGCTAGTTTTGTTCTGTAAGTGGAACACTAAGGCAACTGCAAATGATGACTTTATCCTAGTGACCCCACAGATAAAGTTGCCAGAATTCATAGATCACATACACACATGGAGAATCCTGAAAAGCCTTTGAGGTCCTGGGAGCCTTGGCCTTTGTAAAAAGGGAGATGTCCCACATTTATTTTTACTGCAGCGTAAGCATAAATCAACAAGACTGTTTCGATGGAAGTCCACACAAAACAAACTGGGCCAAGAGCTTACTCAATTGCCCAGAACAGTAGAAACACCATCTCTATATCTTCTCTGTCAATAATAATTAGCCCCTTCTGAAAAGGCTGCTGTACATACACAGTCAAAATGACCCTTTAAGGGAAGATATAATTTGGCTTACAGAAATCCATTACCAACAAATAACTGCTTGTAACGGAAAGCACAGCAAAGCCTCACATTTGGAAGTGAGAACCACAGTAATCTGTACCCCCACTCTATACTGGGTCTTATATAAGAAACCACCAGGAGCCTACCACAGAGGGCCTCTACCCAGCAGGGTATCAAAGCAGATGCTGAGACTCATAGCCAAACTTTGGGCAGAATGCAAGGAATCTTATGAAAGAAGGGGGAGATAGAAAAACCTTGGAGGGAACAGGAGCTCCACAAGGATACTAACAGAACCAAAAAATCTGGGCCCAGGGGTCTTTTCTGAGACTGATACTCCAACCAACGACTATGCATGGAGATAACCTAAACCCCTTGTTCAGATATAGCCCATGGCAGCTCAATCTCAAAGTCGGTTCCCTAGTAAGGAGAGCAGGGGCTGTCTCTGACATGAATGCAGTGGTTGGCTCTTTGATCACCTCCCCCTGGGAGAGGCAGCTGTACCAGACCACAGAGGAAGACAATGCAGCCAATCCTGATGAGATCTAATAGGCTAGGGCAATATGGCAGCAGAGGAGGACCTCCCCTATCAGTGGACTGGGGGAGGAGCATGGGAGGAGAAGAAGGAGAAAAGGTTGGGATTGGAAGGGATTGAGGGAGGGGGCTACAGTTGGGATACAAAGTGAATAAACTGTAATATTTTTATTTTTTTTTAAAGAAACCATCACACTGCCAACTAACTGGCATTTTCTCACTGTGATGACACCTTGGGACAACAAAGTACAAAATCAGGAATAGAAAGCAGTTGTCCTTGTCTCCTCTAACTCCTCCCCATTTCTACTGCCTTCTGAGTAAATGGCAAGAGAGAAAACCCAACCACCTTGTAGATATCATTTTCCTGGCTCAGCTTCATATGAGATGAGAACATAATATAGCATCCGCTCACAAACCAGACAGGGCTTACCCTGCTGTGTCAACACGGAAAAGTCAATCCATGAGTCCCAACCCTGAGCAGTGGCCTTTGGGGCTGAGTCAGAAATCAATCCTGCAGTAGAATAGAAGGGTTCTGCTCCAAGGCCTGAGAACACATGACTGAAATCATCAGCTTTGGCACCTGCGTCTCCTCAGGGACCTCACCACCACATGGGCTCTGAGTGGAGATTCACAGGGAAAATCCATCCTGGCTGGCACATGTTGTCTTTAAGGATGATTGCCATGATCCCCTTACTGATGTTTTCTGGAAACTTGTTGCAGGCTGGTATGGAGCTGAGACTGTTTCCTGCAACATTATCAGTAAATCTTCACAGTAGCCTTTGGGGTAGATGCTGCTCTTTGCCTGAGCAAAACTGTTTGCTTAAGAACAGCATGGTAATAAAGCTTCTACAAACATGATTGGGCAAATGTCCTTATTGTATACTTGAGCATCATTTGGATATAAACCTAGCAGTGGTATAGCTGGATCTTGAGGTAGCACTATTCTTAGTTGTCTAAGAAACTGCCAGATTGCTTTCCATCGTGGTTGTACAATTTTACATTCCCTCCAGCAATGGAGGAGGGTTCTCCTTTCTCCACAACCTCTCCAGCATGTGTTGTCACTTGAGTTTTTTATCTTAGCCATTTTGATAGATGTAAGGTGAAATCTCAGAGTCGTTTTCATTTGCATTTCCCTGATAGCTAAGGACTGTTTCTTTGCCATTCGATATTCCTCTATTGAGAATTCTCTCTTTAGCTATGTATCCCATTTTTATTTATTTTTTTTAAATTCTTTATTAATTACACTTTATTCACTTTGTATCCACCCAATGGTTCCCACTCTCATCCCATCCCAATCCCTCCCTTCCTCCACCCTCTGCATGCATGCCCCTCCCTAAGTCCACTGATAGGGGAGGACTTCTTTTCCTTCCTTCTGATCCTAGTCAATTAGGTTTCATCAGGAGTGGCTGCATTGTCTTCTTCTGTGGCCTGGTAATGCTGCTTCCCCCTCAGGGGGAGGTAATTAAAGAGCAGACCAATCAGTTCATGTCAGAGACAGTCCCTGTTCCTATTACAATGGAATCCACTTGGATACTGAACTGCCATGGGCTACATCTGTGCAGGGGTCTTAGGTTATCTCCATGCATAGTCCTTGGTTGGAGTATCAATCTCAGGAAAGACCCCTGTGTTCAGATTTTTTGGTCTGTTGCTCTCCTTGTCCTCTCCAGATCTTACTGTTTCCCACTTCTTTCCTAAGATTTCCTGCACTCTGCCCAAAGGTTGCCCATAAGTCTCAGCAACTGCATTGATAGTCTGCAGGGCAGAGCCTTTCAGAGATCCTTTGTGTCAGGCTTCTGACTTGTTCCCTCTTTTCTCCTTCTTCTGATGTCCATCTTCTTTGCCTTTCTGGATAGGAATTGGGCATTTTAGCAAGAGCCCTCCCTCTTGATTAGTTTCTTTAGGTGTACAGATTTTAGTAGGTTTATCCTATATTATATGTCTATATGAGTGAGTATATACCATGTGCATCTTTCTGCTTCTGGGACAGCTCACTCAGGATGATCTCTTCCAGATCCCACCATTTACCTGCAAATTTCATGATTTCCTTGTTTTTTATTGCTGAGTAATATTCCATTATGTAGCTATGTGCATCCATTCCTCCACTGAGGGGCATCTGGGCTGTTTCCAGGTTCTGGCTGTTACAAATAAGGCTGCATCCGTTCTTCAGTTGAGGGGAATTAGGGTTATGTCTAGCTTCTGGCTATTACAGATAAGGCTGCTACAAACATGGTTGAGCAAATGTCCTTATTGTGTACTTGAGCCTCTTTTGGGTATATACCTAGGAGCTGGATCTTGAGGAAGTGCTATTCCTAGTTGTCTGAGGAAGCGCCAGATTGCTTTCCAGAGTGTTTGTACAAGTTTACATTCCCACCAGCAGTGGAGGAGGGTTCCCCTTTCTCCACAACCTCTCCAGAATGTGTTGTGTACCCCATTTTTAATTGGATTATTTGATTTGTTGCTTTTTAGGAAACAACCCAGATGTCACACAGTTGAGGAATGGATACAGAAATTGTGGTACATTTACACAATGGAATACTACTCAGCAATTAAAAACAAGGAAATCATGAAATTTGCAGGCAAATGGTGTGAACTAGAAAAGATCACCCTGAGTGAGGTATCCCAGAAGTAGAAAGACACACATGGTATATACTCACTTATAAGTGGATATTATTCATATAATATGATTATCCTATAATCATACTAAAATCTGTAGTACACCTAAAGAAGCTAATCAAGAAGGACCACCCTGGGTAAGATGCTCAACCCTCATTCAGAAAGGCAAAGGGGACGGACATTGGAACAGGGAGTAAACAGGAAACAGGACAGAAGCCTACCACAGAGGACCTCTGAAAGACTCTCCCCCGTAGGGTGTCAAAGCAGATGCTGAGACTTATAACCAAACTTTGGGCAGAATGCAGGGAATCTTACGAAAGAAAAGGAAGATAGAAACACCTGGAGGGGATAGGAGCTCCACAAGGAAAGCAAAAGAACCAAAAAATCTGGGGCCCAGGGGTCTTTTCTGAGACTGATATCCCAACCAAGGACCATGCATGGAGATAACCTAGAACGCTTGCACAGATGTAGCCCATGAAAGCTCAGTGTCTAAGTGGGTTCCCTAGTAATGGGAACAGGGACTGTTTCTGACATGACCTCAGTGGCTGGCTGTTTAATCACATCCCCCTGAGGGGGGAGCAGCCTACCAGGCCACAGAGGAAGACAATACAGCCACTCCTGATGACTTGTTAGATTGGGATCAGATGGAAGGGGAGGAGGACCTCCCCTATCAGTGGGCTGTGGGAGGGACATGGGAGGAGATGAGGGAGTGAGGTTGGGATTGGGAGGGAATGAGGGATGGGGCTTCATCTTGAATACAAAGTGAATAAACTGTAAGTAATAAAAAATAAATAAATTTTAAAAACAAGACAGAAAAGAACAGCATGAAAGTAGAACTGATGCCAGGTTTAAGATAGTGATGGATGTGGGTGACATTTATAGATATCCATAAAAGCTATAATATGATAGGAGTACATCCCTGATTTCCATTATGTGAATGTCACAGTATAGAACGTAGGGTCAAGGTTTGTTGCCTGTATTTATAAGTGTGAGAAATGCTGAAGTTCACTTAATGAACAATCAATAAGAGAAAGAGGTTATGCTTTCTACAAAGCCTTAATTGAGAGCTTTAGAAATACTTGGAAGGAGTCAGACTAGAAATAGGTTACCTTTTCCACTCTCCTTAAAAGTTCAGCTGAAGTATGGATACAGCAGTTGTCAGTGATTTGGGAAAACAGTAACAGCCTGAAGAATTTCTGATCTGAGACTGTTATTGCAAGGTTCTAAAAGTTCTTGCTCATTGTGCTGTATGTGGAATTAAGCCAGCAAATGACTGAGTAGTTACGATAATAAAAGGCTGATACAAGGAAGATATTGCAGAACTCAGTAAATAATGAGTTACACAGAAACACTCAGACAAGGAGGATGAGAACCACAAATACACCTATATTTAATATTAAAATGTCCATTGATTATTATTTATCCTTTTTCTATCTTGTCATTACAGTGGTTTTCACTTATTATTTGTCTTCAGTTGTTTGGTGTGTCAGTTGTGTGTGTGTGTGTTTAATTTTTCAAGTAACTACAGTGAAAATCCATAGGTCAGGAAAATTTCTTTTTCTTTTCCTCTTCCTATTTCTGTCAGATGCTTCGTTAGCTCCAATTACATACTGTGAAAACTAATATCTGTATTTCAGGTTAGAGTCACAAGTTAGACTGAGAATCGGTCAGTGCATTGGGAATGGTGCAGCCACTGGGTAGATTTTTTTGTCCTAACATGTTTACATTATGTTAATCTTAATACATAAATATAGAGTTCAAGATGTCATTTTATGTCTCAAAATCCATCACCTAATTCATCAAAATTGCAGACTATATGCAAGCTACTACTCTTCATTCAGTTCTACTCAGCTCAACAAATAAAAGAAAAAACATCAATTAGCACATATATCTATAACCTACTGCATAAAATAATTAAAAATCAACTGTAGTGCATTAATTATTTATATATCACATATATATGTGGGTCATATACACACACACACATATTCAAAATGATCTGAGAATCATCCATGCAGAAAGTATCAGCTCTCCTTAAGCAATCACTTTGTGTGAATTGCTATTATGAGTCATCTCATACAATCTAGCTGCATTCTTAACATGACGAAAGTTTCAATCAATAATTCCATCAATTTCTCCATGAGAGGAAGAAGGAGTCCATCTCCTACTCTTTACTACTTCTCATCCTCTCAGATTATTCATGATCGTGGTGGTTCACAGGGATGAAATGGTCTTTTAATCTTCTGCTGATTAGCATCAAGCGGTCGCTTCCATTGGACTTCCCTACAGCACATTGGACAATGAAAAGTAGCTGCATTGTTTCTTCCTGTGCTTGTCTCATTAGTCCACATGCCACCCTGCTGCCCTTCAAAGAGGCAATCCCCTAAGGCTTGTCAGGCATTGTTAGGACTAAAGCAGTCAGTGCCTAGTCCTTTCCGTCTCTTACAGCTGTGGGCATTCACTGTCCCCAGGAAACAAAGCGCAAGGGTGAGGTACCCACCACTTGTTAGAGGAAGGCATTTCTCTTCTTCTCTCTTTTCATCTCACCTCCACAGCAGAACAATCTTTCCAGTGTCAGATTTCTGGGGGGTTGATTTAAAAACAAACAAAAAAGTATTTATTGGTATAAACTTCAGCCCACAAATTCAAGAAATTAAGACATGTGTAGTCTTTATTATTACAAAGATCCATTTTTATGCCAACTGGTTTTTCAGAGGTGTGATTTATTAATGATTTTTTTCTTATTTCTGTGGACTTAGAGCCCTTCAAACAGTCCATGTACTTTGTATTTGTGAACACACACACAGACACTCACACAAACACCATGTACACACAGAAAATCACACAATCACTATGCACACACACACACACAAATCACACACCACACATATAAATACATTGGTTTTGGCCTGCTGTCTCAGGAAAGAAAGACATTGACACCTCTCTTCTCTGAGCTTGTAGACGAATCATGACTTGTCACATACTTCACATAGTCATTTCCTCTGGCAGATTTCTTACCCCTCTCCTATAGCATTATTGATTCAGGTTGAGTTCCTCACACACAGGAGCTCATGCAGCCTGTACATTCACTGTATAGGCTAGGCGGGCCTCATTTCCCTAGTCTCATGGGGCTTCCTCCAGCTCTATCTACTACTTTTGGCCAAGATATTTTCTCTAACCTACCCAGTCTCTTCTTTATGCAAGTTTGGAGAACACATGAATGAACAAAAATCCCAATGTATTAGCCACCCATTTCTACCTTCTCCTTATCCCTACTCCTTTCTTGACTGAAATGGAAAAAAATAAACAGAGAATCATGGATCATTCTGAATTAATACTATAAATTGTCACTCTACATAGATCTAGGAACACAAGAATATAATTTCAGCAGGTAAATCACATCAAGGTTTCAAGCTTTGCCCTTTATTCTCCACATAAAGCTATTATCCTATACTGTTGTAGACAAGTATCTCTCATATAACTGTATTTCCCCAAATCCATCCCCTCATCTTGTACTTTCTTCCTTGTATGGCATTTTCAGAAGCACCAATCAGACTTCCTCTTGTAAGGAAAATTACTCTCTAAAGTTGAACATGGTTTTCTGAGCTACATCTTTATTTTTCAGTGAGAAAGTCTATATAAGGCATAAGCAAGAAAAAAAAAAAATGCTTGTAACTGACCTAAGCAGCCATGTCCTAATTTGCAGAATATCTACTACCAAAGAGTGTGGTTGAGGGACGGTGTTATCAAACAGTGATTAGTGAGCAAAACTCTAATACAGAGAATCCAGTGATTGGAAAATTTGAGTCTGACTGAGAATCTACTCTTTTGTTTCTAATTATTTTGCAATCAGCCCTCTGAATTTATAAGTCAAATGTACATTAGTTACAGCAAGGGTTAAACAACTGAAACTATCGCATGGGTTGTTAGTTCCTAAACAACACAGTAATGCAAACATCTTTGCATAATTCATGTTGCATCAGGTATTATAATTAATCTAGAGAGAATCTAAAGTAAATAATAGGAGGCTTGCATGGTTAATAGCATAATACTACGCCGTTTTAGATAAGGAGCTTGAGCATCTTATTTGGGTGTCCGCAGATGTTCTAGAACCAAAAGGAGGTTACTGTGCCCTATGGTGAGAGGTAAATGTGTTCCTACTGGAAGTCTTCCTTTCCCCTTGTCTTAAGAGGTGCAGTGTGGCTTCTGAATGGCTGTTCCTATAAGCTAACAAGGGCTGTCTCAGAGGACAAAAGTGAAAACCAGAACCTTCATGGAAAGTAATGTTGCTCCTCAGTGAGAAAGCTCATCGCCGCCTTCACTGTGAGATGCTCTCTACTGTGCTCTTTCAGACACTGATGGAGGGAAAGAAAAAGAACATGTAAATTGTTAGATTGCAGTTAAATAACTGTGTTTCTTGCAATTTAAGCTAATAGTTATTCATTATTCAGTCAACTATTTGGTACAAACAGATAAATATTCTCCCACTTGTTAGTCCCTGGAGGCTTCCTTAATCCTATCAGAATTTACTTTCTGTGAATTCCTAGTAATCAGAAGTTGTAGGTTGGATACATCTTCTAGTAGGGACCCCATGGTGTAAGTGCTTCGTTTTTCTTTTCATTTCAAAGGAAATGGTCCATCCAAAGTGAAAATTGTTGGTTTTTTTTTTCAAAGAATATTTTCCTCTTTGCTGGTGCTGTTATTGTTGAAGTTGTTTTAATCAGATAGTTATTTCAAACAGAAGCAATCAGGTTTCTTTTTCATTGCCATTTCCATCCCCCGTCCTCCTCAATGCATGCTGTTAAGAAAACACCCTTGTTAGTGATGTGATTCATCTACTTTCCTGTGTAGCTGAAGCAGCTGGAAAGATCAACACACCCAAATCTTTTCAGATGCTCTCCACAAAGGTAAAATAGCATTGGAGATACAGCAATGTTCCAAAGTCAGAGGTATTTTCTGACTCAGGATGTGTCTATAAGAAGGGAAGAATGAATTTATGTTCAGAGGGAAAGAAAAGAAAGAAGACTTACTTTTAAATTTCGAGCTCCACAGATGAGAGCATCCTGTGCTTCTAAACAGAAAAGCTGGCCTTATTGGCCCAGGTAGCACATTAAAGTCCCTGTGGGGACAAAGGTGACTCTAGGTTTCCATGTAAGAGATTAACATGTCCATATGCTATTACTCAATGCTGACTCCATGGAGATCAAAACTTGGGAAATGGGACATTAGACAATAAAAATCAACTGCAGGAAAGACAAATGAAGAAGAGCACTATTTATGTTTTCCCAACACAATTGGGCAAATACACATATAAACACACAGTAATTATGATACCTCTTTCAAGTCCTGCACAAACTCAAGCCAGACAAATATCCAGTGTGGTCTAGAGGATGCATGCTCATAGTCTAAGCCTCAGCTGAGGAGTTACTGACACATGCTAGCTACATGAAAAGGGGCATTCATGTTTTTGTATTATATGATCTCTGACTTATCAAGCACAATCCAAGAAGCCCCCAAATCCAAGAGGAGCTTGCCACCACAAACTGTCTCAGTCAAGGGGTGGGGAGAGATAAAGAAAGAACATTAAGTTGGATGAAGATGGATTTGTGAGGAAGACTTGGGGAAGAAGGTAAATATAATTAACATACATTGCATGAAATTCTCAAAGAATTAGTAAAAGTTTTATTTTTTTAAAAAAAGAGAAAGTAGAAAATGGTCACAAATCAGTTTAAATCTACATTTAAAATACTTTTTCAAATACTATTTGACACTTTGCCTATACAAATAATGGATGGGCTGTGAACACTGGTTGTTTTTGTTCGTAACAAAACCACATGACTAAAATCCATCAGTCCAGCCAAATATTACATACCAGCCAGTTTTAAATAATGAACATATAGTGGCATGCCATCTTTAACGTAGCCAAAGATTGCTGCTTTTAATCAAAGTCAATGAAGGCCAAACGACTATGATTGCATTCCATTTACAGATATTTCTTCTTTCCTTGCATTGGGCAAGTGAAAAGGCAGCATCAGGAAGAGGGACCGCTGCAAAGGGATGGTGCTATCTGACCTACTACTACTGCTTTACTTGAAAAGAATCAAAGAAGAGATGATTTTTACAAGACAGTCAAATATTTCATGGGTAGGTTCAGCTTGCTAAAAGTTATAATGTAGGATTTTCTGTTCAAAAACATTTACAGCCCACATATAGAGAGCTCATTGTGAGAGTATGAGGTGACCGGCCTTGAACTTGTTGAATGCACTTACACCTGAGAAGCATAGGCAATTTGGCAATCAGAAAGGACTGCATGGAAAATTGGGGGATATAACCCAAGTACACAAGAATCGGTCAAAACTAATTCATTGAAAGTACTAGGTCCTTAAAGTAAATGTGTAAGGCATATTAAATTGAATAAAATTTACAATGAATAGTTTTTTTTAAAGAAAGAATCTAAACATGTGCTATTTAGCTGTGGTAGGCAGTGTGTGATGTAGGAGGGAGAGGCGTAAGAGAAGGATAAGAGCAAGAAACAGTGAGAGTGAGCACAGGAAGAGAATAACACAAGGATAGAACCTGTTTGTAGCTCCTGGAAAACATCAAAGATGGGTCAAGCACCTTTTCATATGCATTTTGTCATCTTTGGCTAAGATGGGTAGTGCACTCCTGGTACACTGACACTTGTGTCACCGAGGTGTGCCAGACATGGAGGTTGCACAGAGTGACCATGCAGTGGTCTCTTCTGAAACCTGCTAAAGCATCACAAGATAGAAGACATTTTGGGCTTTGTAATTCTAGCTATCAGTCTACAATCTCCTGTCTGTTCAAATTGCTCAACTTTCTCAAAATCCTTAGGCTCACCAACCCCACATTCGGCTTTACTAAAATTAACTCATTGCTTCCTTCTGCTAATTCTATCTGCCCAACAATCCCTTCTCCTTATAAAACTGACATCCATATTGCCAGTGTTTAAGACATCTTTCCTGATGCCTCTGCCTGAAAATTCTCCTTCTTTTGAAGGCTGATTCACTAGCATATAACTGTTCCTGCTTCCTCTCTACTGACCAGGAATTTTCAGGAGCAGAGATTGTTATAATCTATCATGAGGAGAGAAATGAAAGCATTCACGTTAGTGAATCAACTCACTTTGTCTAATCTCCTTTTTTTATTTATTATAATTTACTCACTTTGTATCCCAGCTGTAGTGCCCTCCCTGGACTCCTCCCAATCCCATCATCCCTTCCTCCTCTTCTCCTATGTCTCTCCCCTAGTCCACGAAAGGAGAGGCCCTCTTCCCCTTCCGTCTGACCAAGGTCTATCAAGTCTCATCAGGACTGGCTACATTGTATTCTTCTGTGGCCTGGTAAGGTTGCATGCCTCAGGGTGAGGTAATCAGAGAGCCTGCCACTGAGTCTATGTCAGAGAGTTCCCTACTCCCCTTACTAGAGAATAAACATTGAGACTGAGATGCCTATGAGCTACAACTGAGCAGGGGGTCTAGGTCCTCTCTATGCATGGTCCTTGTTTGGAGCATCGGTCTCTGCAGGACAAAATGGGCCCAGATTTCTTGGTTCTGTTGGTCTCTTTGTGGAGCTCCTGCCCCCTTCAGGTCTTTCTGTCTCCACCTTCTTTCATAAGAGTCCCTGCACTCTGCCCAAATTTTGGCTATGAGACTCAGCATCTACTTTGGTATCCTGCTGGGTAGATTTTTTCAGAGGCCCTCTGTGGTAGTCTTCTCCCCTGTTCCCTGTCTTCTCCAGCTTCCGATGTCTATACTGTTTGTCTTTCTGAATAAGGAAGGATTTAGCATCTTCCCTAGGGTCTTCCTTGTTGTTTAGCTAAATTTACAGGCAAATGGATGGAATTAGAAAAGATCATCCTGACTGAGGTAACCTAGAAACAGAAAGACACAGAAGGTACATACTCCCTTATAAGTGGATATTAGCCATACTATATAGGATAAACGTACTTTGTCTAATCTTCTGCTACTCAGGACCCCTGCTTAGAGAACAATGGTGCAAACAGATGAAGAGTCTTTCCACTTCCACTAACACAATCAAGACAACCCTCACTCATCAAACATACATACACCGACCGTCCCACACTGCAGCTCTCTTCCCGAGTGATTACAAATTGTGCTGGTGGGCGCGCTCCCTCGCCAGAACACAATGTAAGCATAGGAAAGTTCCTTTCGGGAGGTAGCATCCAACCCCAAACTGCAACAAACAGTGGTACTCGTGAGCCAACACACAGCACGGACACCGTGGGCAACACCAGATCCAGCCCAGGCGAGGAGCCTGCTACTCCCCGTACTTTTGTTAAAAGTCTTTCCAGAAAGTAAAATAATCCTGTCTCCTTCTTGTTAAATATACTTCCCAGGAGCCTTCAGGTTCCCTGGAATTTCTATTAATAATTCCATTTATCCTAGTAATACAATATGTGTCAAACATCACAGTGTCTGGGAAAGATTAATAACCTCAGTTTGTCTTGACATGAGAAAAGAAAAGATTGATGAAAAAAACTCTGGAAAGAGATTTTGATGCCAAATTAAGATTTCAAGGTGAATTATAAAGAGCAATTTAAGACCTGGCACCTTGCCCTATGAAGTTCTTTCTGAGAGCCACACCCTCATCCCTGTGTGTCCTGCCTTCATTCTGTGTCCTTGTTTCTCAACCCTTGCCTCCTGTGGGGCATCTTCACATGTACAAAGCCTGACTCCTCACCAGCATGCGCCTGTTCTTCTGCCCTATGGAGTAAGACACACTCTTTTACACACTGCCTTCTAATCCCATTCCAGCTACTTTTCCTACGGCTACTTTAAGTTAGCCTTCTGCAATATGCCTCTACCCTGAGGAATTCTTTTTCACTCTGTCAGAAGCAGCCAACTTGAGAAATGTAGGCTATGACGTCAGGGTGCCTAACGCTCTGAGCCCAGTGCCCAGCATATTGTGAGCATATGATAAATATATGATAAAAAAAAAAAAAAACAAATCATGTATTCATTCCATACATGACTGGCCAGAGATAGTGAAAAATTACTGCAATGAGGTTTTGTTTCCAGGATAAGATGTGCATCCAAAAAGCAGAGATGAAGTCTGGGAAGGGAAATGAGACATGATGAGCAAGAAGGTTAAAAGGAAAGCACAGTAAAGAGGACGAGATAGGCTTTGAAAAGACAAATAAATGTCAGCAGCCCTCGCTTACATAGGTGCCTGCCAAGGTCTATACCTAATTTTATGTTTATGACTTCACGTTGTATTTTGTAGATGAAATGCCATAAATTTTATATCCTTAAAGCCCTACAAAAATGAAAACCTACCCTTATAAAAGACAATGCTAATAATATTTATTACATTGCCACCCAGCAGATGTGTGTTGATCTTTAAGATTTTTGCTGATTCGGATATCAAAGTCAAATGTGAAAGAGTAATACTTATTTTGTCTATTAGCATTTTATTCATAGCTCAGATGTGTACATTACATAGTCAAAGTACCCATGCCTCTTCAGCTGATCCTCACTATGAGTTTGTATGTGGTTTGTATGAGAAATGTTCCCATAGGCTAATGTAGGTAGAGCCTAGCTGGAGGAAGCATGTCACTAGGAATGGGCTTGTTTAATCTTGTCCCATTTCCTCCTATCTATCTATCTGTCTGTCTATCTATTTATCATTTATCTATTTATCATCTATCTATCTACCTGTCTATCATCTATTACCTATCATCTATCTATCTATCTATCTATCTATCTATCTATCTATCTATCTATC
>NW_026592548.1:13432489-13492940 GCF_907164565.1 Psammomys obesus
TATCTATCTATCTATCTATCTATCTATCTATCTATCTATCTATCTATCCCTACATCCCTGTCTCTCTGTTCATCTCTGTATCCTGTATATGGATAAAATGTGATCACTCAGCTTTCTGCTCATGCTGCCATGTCTTCCCTCATTTTGGACTATAGCCCTCTGGAACCATAAGCCAAAATATGCCCTTTCCCCCATAGTTGCTTTTGATCATAGTCCCTTTGTCACAGCAACAGGAAATTAACTCTGGGGCTTCACAACAGCAGAAGTAAGCTGCTCTCAAACTCATGGTACAGGCGAGGTACTAAGGAACAGAGTGTCTAAAACCCATGTAAGAAACAGAATTAGGCAACTCCCTCATAAACCCAACTCTTAGTCCTCAAGACTTTGAATGTTACCATAGACAATAAAAGGTATTTTGTAATAGAACCAAGGTTATGGATCTTGAGATGAGAAAATTGAGGTTTCTGTGTTCCTAATTTGTGTAAGTCCTTAAGATGAAGATTTTTATAGCATTGGAAAGATTAGAGCAGTAGTTATTAACTTGTGGGTCACAACTCCTTTGGACAGAGATCACCTAAGACCATCACAAAACACATATTTATGTTATGATTCATAAAACTAGCATAGTTATGAAGTAGCAATGAAAATTGTTTTATGGTTGGGTATCACCACAACATGAGGAACTGCTTTATAGAGTCACAGCATTAGAAAGGTTGAGAAGCACTAGGTTAGGAAGATGAGGTTGGAAGAAGAAAAGGGATAGATTAGAGACATAGAAGGGACTAGTCTCCTTATTGCTATAAGGAGAAAAGGGCACAGGCCAAAAAACAGTTCTCCTCTGGAGACTTCTGAATGAAATTCAATACCCCAACATCCAGTGAAACTTGTGTCAGACTTATGAAATGTAATATAATAACTTTCATTATTAAAGGCTTCCAAATGTACAGGAATTCATTATCACAATAATAAAAAATTAATGCAATTATGTTTATACCTAAGATAGTCTGAAGGAGCAGATTTGGAGCTAAACCACTGAACTTCTGACGATCAGTTCACTGCTGACAAAAGATGCTTCTAGAGTGCAAAGAAGCACAAAGGAATTCTCCTAACCTGCAGGTCCAAGAAATGAGAAGCCAGCGAAGCAAATCAGAAGGAAAGGAACGGAAAATCAGTAACATAGCAACCATGTCTTCTATCCTTCTCTCCTGTGGCAGAAAGGAGAGTAAGAATATTCTCAGATGCTCCAAGCTGCCATGCACAAACAGCTTAACCTCAGGCTTCCCAAACTGACTCAAAGTCCACTTCTTAAAGGTAGCATTTTTAGGAAAGTATCTAAGGCTATTTTCATAAAATATTTTAAACACATATGTTCAAAAGATTCATTAATTAATTTTGATAAAAATCCTAAAATGTTTGTGACAGAGGCATTTATGTGTATAACTACTCTGCTGTACCTTTTATTTTTACCAAACTTCCTTTACACTGAAGAATTTCAAAATTCTCTGACATGATTCATTGAATTTGTTTTTTGAACAAAGGATGTTTCTTTCAGAACAATAATGTCATTATTATATATAACTAACTTAATAAGCTGATATCACATAATAGACAATAGATATTAAAATTTCCCTGAGTATTTAAAAATGTCTTTTAAAGTTAAACTCCAAATTCAATGTCTATTGATTGTATTTGGTTGCTATCCTCTGACTTCTTTCAAATCCCTGTCCTGTTTTACTTTTCTTTTTGTTCCTTATGCCAACGATTGATTTCTCTTCTTTGCAGCTACTCTGCATTCTTCTTCTCTTCATAATTTTGTGCATGTTATAGCAAAGACAAATTACATTTGAGACACTTGGGGGCAAGTAAAGGTTAGAATACTTTATGTGTACACTGCTCTGTACGTCTTCAAAGTTCCCACGTGTGACATTAGCTTTCGTAATTCTTTCCCAAACACAGGTATTGATTTAAACATGCAACCATAATTGTGGCACAGAATCTTGTGACAATACATACATACATACATACATACATACATACATACATACATACACATACACATACACATACACAGAGGAGCTGTGTCGGCTTCCATTAGCAAGCAGAGATAGAGAATGAGAAAACTGAGACAGCCAAGTGAGGGAGCTACAATCCTCTTCTACAGTTTAGATCTAGATTCTCTGGATTCAGAGAATGGTGTAAAAGATAATTGAAAGAAAAAATATTTAAAGAATTGGCTAAAGCAAATTAAATAAGAACTTTGGATCATGCTCATCTTTGTCCTTTGAAGACCACTAACTTAAGGAAGTGCATCAAATGTAATTTGTCTTTGCTATAACATGCACAAAATTATGAAGAGAAGAAGAATGCAGAGTAGCTGCAAAGAAGAGAAATCAATCGTTGGCATAAGGAAGAAAAAGACAAGTGAAACAGGACAGGGATTTGAAAGAAGTCAGAGGATAGCAACCAAATACAATCAATAGACATTGAATTTGGAGTTTAACTTTAAAAGACATTTTTAAATACTCGGGGAATTTGAATATGTGCATCATGGATATAGAACAATAACCATACTCCTTAATGCACCACCAGAATTCAGAGAGTGAAAAGGAAACCTATAAATGAATGAAGCATCCTTTCAAAATCTCAAGACCATGAAGATGAAAACAGGCTAGGTAGGAATAATTTGAATGAACAGAATTATGAGAAAGTTTCAGAGTACACACACATGCACATAGTATTACAGTGTGTGCACATGTAGACATATGCTGTGTACACACAGTACATACACACTGAACATACATGATGTACACATACAAAGTCCACACAATGTACATAAACAGTATGTATACACATACATGTAAGGTACATGCTGATTAAATGAAGGCTAGAATAGCACAGTAGTTAGTAATGTCAGACAAAACCTTTTTAAGGACAAAGAAAATGGCCCTAAAAAAGATCATCCTGAGTGAGATAACCCAGAACCAGAAAGATTAAAAAAAAAATTATCCCTGTGAGTCCAGGACAGCCAAGGAAAACCCTGTCTCGAAAAACAAAACAAAAACAAAATACTCATTTAATAAATTAGTAAAAAAAAAAAAAAGTAAGTAAAATTTGATAGATAAGACAGAAGAAATATGCAAATCTTAGCCAGTAGTAAAAATTTCAATGCGCTTCTCTCAAATATTGGGATGTTAGACTTTAAAAATACCAAAGATACACAAACTGAACAAATGACAATAGGTCCTTATGCTCGAATCTCAAAGATTCCTTGAAGATTCAGGTTTTGAATGGTTAGTCCTTGGCTAATGGTGCTGTGGAGGGAGACTGAAGCCATCAGGTGGTGGAGCATAGCTGGCAGGAGGAGGACATGATGGACAGGCCTCTGAAGGCCATGCGCAGCCAGCAGTCTCTGCTGTAGTCCCTGTTTTCTGGTCCATATTGTATGAACGGCTTCACCGCACCCTCCCAAACTCATACACAGAGCTGCTGTCATAGGCCCTTCCACCACAATGGGATGAAGCCATCTGAAGTCACAAACCAAAGTAAACATTTGTGCCTTATATTGCTTCTGACAGGTATTTTGTAAAAACAAATGAGAAAGAAACAAATATAAAAGTTCATAAGAAAAACTGAACCAGCAATTTAAGATTTCTTTTATAAATTATATGTATGACAGTGGGTTTGGGTTCCAGAAAAAGACATGGTGTGCCCTGGAGCTAGTCTTGTGAACAACTTGACACAGTGCTGAGAACTGAACTCAAGCTCTAGTGTGCCATTTACACAAGTTTTCCATGAACTAAGCCATGAAACAACTCTGAAATACTTTGAAGTAATTGCTTTTATAGACTATCCTTTCTACCTATACAATACATTAAATTAATAATACAAAGAATTAAAAGTACATTTACATTTCTAGGAAACCTATGGTCTATAGAATTTTAAAATGGTTTTTTTAATACACTTAAAACTGAGAGATACAGAAAACATTGGCCATTAACTTTTCTTCAAAACAGTAAAAACAATATTTAGTGAAATTTAACTTGGCAATTAAATTTCACCAGAAATGAGTAAAAATTAAGGACTTAACATTGACATTCTAACATTAGAGGGTTGAAAGGTTAGCTCTATCTTCAAAGCTCTAGTAATCAAGGAAGACAGATTTAATGAGCAACAGAGGAACAAAATTAGTAAAACAGAAAACAAAGACAATTTAGGGGGAAACAGGAAAGGCATATCTGGTTATGTGAGTAACAAATATATTGGCTACAACTTTGGAATTCCAACTTGAGAAACAATGAGGCAGAGACACAAAAGAACAGTGTTGTTCCTACAGCCTTCTCTAGTTAGATTTGTGTGTTTGGGGGTGGGAGGGAGTTGAAGGAGACTCTGCTGAGATTCCCCTAACTCCCCGCCAGGTCACATCCAGTAAACTTTCTCCCTTGTGTGACACGTGCCACTTTTCTGCAGCTGAGTTATGAACCACTTTTTGCACTAGACCGAAATGATATCAAGGAAAAAAAAAAAGTAGGAAGTAGGGATTAAATATTTCGAGGGCAGAACTGGTATGGCGAGAAGGTGGCTGATAGATAGGACATCCAGATTCCTTTCACATCACTGCACAGCTCTACCCTGTGACTCTACAGTGTTGTGTAGACAGGGAAGCCATTCTGCTTTCTCCAGAAGCCAGATGTGCCTGCATCCAGGTCTGTCCTTTCATGCCTCGGCTCTACTTCTCTGTCTGCTAGTGTAAAACCCAAACTGTCCCTTCTCAAAATATCCAGGAAGCGTCTTGACAGCCAGGACAATAATGTCCACTAATCCTCATTGCAGCACACTTAGCAGTAGATGCCAGCCTGTGAAAGCTTTCAGTGAAGGTCTCTGACATAACTGAATCATGACACCAAAGTCAGAAGGGAGTGAGCAAGACTCAGTTTCTGCAGAACAAACTCTCTAGTGTTCATACAAGAAAAGATTTAGGAGGATCAAAAATGTGACTCCCAAATCTTTCAGGGGTACTTCTGGACCTGACACACCTCACTTAGACTAAAGCAAACTCAACACAAAAATGCAAAGGCATCTTTGTGGACTGGACTGGAACCTGGAAATGTGAAGCTACATTTGTGGGCCCATCCACCTGGGTCAAGAAGTGTTCTGGAGGACAGACACAGTCCTGCTCATCTGAAGAGCTTGATTCTGAGTACCCAGTGTAGAGTGATGCTTTTTACCTTAGGTGTATTACTGAGTGATGCTACCATTTCACCAGCTGACATACACAATTACTCCTGCATCAGCAAGCCATTGCTCCTGTCCACCTTCTTTCATGTCACCAATCTAAGGCACGATTGTGTATAATTAGAGCATTTCTTGATGGGAAAACCTCTCTCTTGTACATCATCTGAGAATCCAACTATTTTGAGTAATGTCCTCACATGATTATGAAAGTATAATTACAGAGTAATTTAATGCTTATGGAGTCGGGACTCACAGCACACATTTATGTAGCTTTTTGTTAAACAAAGTTTATTCAGAGTAAGTGAAATAAATGTATCCTGCATTGTTTTCCTCAGGAACTTCTTCACTGTATAAAAACTGGTCTTCGGAGTGAGAAGCCATGTCTTCTCTGGGTTAATTTGGTTAGAGCTATGGTGGCATTTGACAGTCCGTCTTTGAAAGACAGGTATGAATGGGCAGCCCAAATAGGGTTACCGGGATCCTATGAAGCTGTGCTTTGCTGGAACACACAAACTTCACGTGATCTCTTCTGAGATGGCAGATTCCATGAGGAGGTTTTTAGTTCAGTGCTTCTGGGGTCTCACTCTGTGATTTCACTTTCAGTTTTCAAAATAATAGATCTGGATGGTAGATCCCATCACATTTTTCTCTTAATCCCCTATTTCCACCTTTTTTTTGGGGGGGGGCAAATATATAGGTTGTGTGTTCTGTTTACACGGTTGTCAAGATAAGGAAGGGTTATGGTCTTATTTATTCTCTTGGGGGTGACAAACAGGGGGAATGTGAAGCTTATCCCTCCCCCTCCCCTTCACCTCCTCTCCCGTCCTCCCCTTCCTCCTCCTCCTCCTGAGAAACTACCCCTAACAAGCCAGAAGCCCTGGCCTCTTCCAGCTCCCACCGCTGTGGGTGTTACTATGTGCTTGCACTGTAATGGTAGAGATAACATGCATCGACTCTAAATAAATTGCACTGCCAGTGGCAGGAGACAGGAAAAAGAAATGATCTTAGTTTGTTCCTAAAAAATATCTACAACCTTGTAGAAACTGTATCTTTTTCTCAGCCAAGTAGGCCTTTTTATCTACTGTGCACAAGAAACACTTTAAACTTCACCTTGTACAAAACTCAGCTCTTTCCCTCATGTATTACCATTTTGAAAGCTTCTTTTCTTTCAGTGTAAAGATGGTTTTGGCTCCTAACATGACAACAACTTTTGTCTCTGAACTAGATCTCTGCCCACCCACGCTAGCTTGAGCGTCTTCTAGTTGCCTCCATTTTAAGCATGCTCATTACTTTGAATATGCTACGCTATGCAGTCCAGCACAATGCTGACATTACCTCTTTTTGCTGCTGAAAAGAATGCTTTCAGAAATCCAAGAATGTCGTATTACAGCAACTTAGAGAGCAGAAGGTGGTCCTGTCTCCGTGCCAAAACAGAAGTGTTCTAAAGTATTTCAAATGTTTATTCTTCCCAAGACGTGAAAACAGAACCTACCTTGGTGTTCATTTGAGTTGTGTCTGTGAAGGGAGTTGAAGGAAGGCTTCCCTTAAGAAGAATAAACTTTTTCAAGCATTGGGAAGGACAGTGGAAGAACTAAATCCCCACACCGTACATAAAAAAAAAAAATGTAAAGTATGCATGTGTGTAGTTCCAGGCAGGTGCAAGGCTAATGGAGTGGTGGCCAAGATTCTGAATAATAGCTGTACGACGTATGAAGACCATGTGGTAATGTGCGGACAGTGTAAGTATCCATGCGAAAGACATAATCTACGTGAGAACAATGTGCTCAAAACGTCATTTTTTTTTATTCTTCAAGTGTTTTATTGCTATGCCCTCTGTGACGAAGTTTTGCAAAGGAGAAATAATATAAAAAGTGAGGTCTGAAACCTTCTGAAGTTGCTCGTGGTATGTATCCACATGCTGAGAGTCATGCACAAACCTGCTGAGTCAATGCCAATACTGAAGAGCTATTATCAGCATGTAGGATCTAATTTAGCCATTCATTCATCTTTCGGAATTCAAACCAGTTTGTGAATTTATGCATTATGCTTCCTTATGCTATTTCAAACAACTCACCAACCATCCTTCACATCTTATCTCCTCTGGCCATGTAAGGTCCTCACAAGGCTTGTGGCCAGCATTTGAGGATTCCTCCCAAGGAAGCCTCATCTTTTTCTTATACAAAGCATCAAGAGGAATTGTTTTCCGTGTTGTGTAGTACATTTATTTGTTATACCATAGCAAGTGGCTGGAAACCTGCCTGCTGCTGTAATCTACAAAGGGTATGTGAATGTACTTAAATGTTAAGTCATCTAGTTAACTGTCCCCAAGAAAGAGAGGACATGAACAAGAAGCTGAAATAAAACTTAAACCAGGGTGATTTTGCAAAACTGAAGTGAAACCATCTAACTGTAGTTACAGCTCATCCAGGACATCTTACTTTACCTCCCTAATCAGCAAAGATAGTAATTCTACATCCTAAAGAGTTCCCAGAAGCATTCACAACATACAAAAGAAAAACGTGAATATCCCTAAAGACAAAACTCTATAACAACAAATGGTGAAGTAACAAAGTACTAATATGATGAAGCCAGATGTTAGCTAAGCAGAACCCCGAGAAATGTCATTGAAGTTTCAGGCTCAACACATAAATGGCATCCCCCAAAGTAGAATGAGAAGGAATCTTCATAGAAAAAAAAAGAAGTCGCGGTGATGGAAGTCAGAGCAAGAGAATGTTTCAGGAGGAGAGGCGCCAGTATCAAATAACAGTTGGAAACCAGGAGACTTATGGCCAGGGAGGAGTTGACATCTGGACTTAGCAGTGAGGAAGCCGAAGAAGAGAGATGTTGGAGAAGGCACTAGGAGTCACAGGAGGGCAAGGACAAAGTGTTGTCTGATTAGAGCATATTGGTGTTGAATGTGAGTAAAGAAACACAGAAGAGGTACAGGGAGGCTTTGATTATTTTGAAGTCCATCAGTTGGCCAATGGAAGACTCCTTAACAAGTATGAGAGTTGATGTTTTCTGACCACTACAGACTGGAGAGTATTCGTGTCAGCAAACATAAAAGAGGGCAAAGTGGAACCGGATGTGCCCAAGGCAGTCGGTCTGAGGATTAAGACAGTTGCCTTTCACAGTTCCTGCCTTTTCCACATCATGCATGGCAAAGTCAGTCATCAAGTGCAGAAAGAGATGTCAAGGTCAGAAATACTAGCAGCAGGGAGAAGTCCTGAAATCTCTACAGAGCATAGGAGGGAGACACAGGGGAGACTTGGAAGAGTGCTTAGCAAGATGGACAGACAGATGACATCATGCTTTAAGGCTTCATAAGTCTCACCATGGAGTGTGTTTTAGGCACAGATGAGATTCAGTTGTTCTTTTAGTCATTTAAAATTCTTAGACAAAAGTTGTTCCATAAAAACTCGTCACATAAATTTTCAGACTCAGTAGCCCTGGTAACAATTTTTTTTTAATCTCTGTTGAATTGCTCCCAATATGAGCTCTGAGTGTTCCAGATTGAAGGAGAAAATGGTTCGTACAAAATTATTTTAAGAAGATAAATGGAAGAAAGGGTCCCCTATATTTACAGAAAACAATTGCAATCATTTCCCAGCACCCTTATGGGATGCTAACAAAGAGTCTGTTTCCATTTCAGGCTGTTGTGCCCTCACCAGCCCTGTTTCAATTTGTGTGTTCCCAGCCATCTGCCTCCTGTCTCTCTCCCATTACCACAGAAAGGGGAGAGAAAAATTTTGTTTTGAGAAAAGAAAACATTTCAGAGTAACTCATATTTATAAATCAAATTTGTTGATATAAACTTAAAATTATTTTATTATCCCTAAAAAAATAATTCAGTTTAAGTAATGCTATTTTAAGGGCTTGTTTATTAACTTCCAAGACTACATTAAAAAAAAAAAACATAAAATGACTCTAAATAGCATTCTGCAAGTCCACTGCTCACCCCAGGCTGTATATTGAGAATGTAGCACAAGGGTTTTCTGTTACCCTAGGTCGGCTGAGATGCCTTTGGTCTCTGTTGCTTATGGTTGGCTTTGATTCTCACACAATCATGGATGTCAAAGGCTGAGACACTGTGAAACTGGAATTTGTAGAGTCAGGAAATTTCTTTCTGGAGGCGAAGTGACTTGATGTAGTTAGTTAAAGCAGAGGAGGAAAGGATGTTCTTTGCTTGATCTCTCTGTTTTGCTTTTGCTAGGCCCCATGTCTTGTTTTGGAGCTGGATTAAATATTTTGTGAGGGCTCTGTTGCGACTCCCATGCATGTGGTAACAACCTTCTGCATGGGACCTGCTGGCAGAGAGACCGCTCATGGTCAAGATTGGCATGCAAGATAGGAGATCTAGGGTATGTGCATTGGTGAACTTCAGCTGCTGTGGGCTGACAATAAGGGAATAACAAGGAAACTGATAATGAGAACTTACAGAAATAGACAACTGGAGGAAACAGTTGACCCAGAATAAAAGATGAAGTATCACTCACTGGGGCAGTGGGGCTGAGCATTGAATGACTCTGTGGACAAGCTGTAAGTGTCCTTAAAGAGAAGAGTATTCATGGACATTCCAAGTGCAGATTCGACTGGAGCAGCTGTGAGAAACAATGAAAGAGAAAAAATGAATTCGAAGTGATGGGTTCGACAATCCCTTAAGATGTCTCTAAAAAGAAAAGATAGTAATAGTTTCAATAATTCAGAGGGTATATTTTTCCAGTTACTGTAACAAAACACTCTTACAGAAGCTTTTCAAAGAGAAAGGGTACATTTTGTGCCATGGTTCAAAGGCACAGTCCACCAGAGCGGGATGCAAGACAGCTGGTAACATTCTATCACGGTCGGTAAGTGGGAAATGATAAATGCCTATGCTAGGCTTATGGAGAACCCACATCCAGGGACTGGTAGTGCCCGTTTTTACTGAGTGTCTTCCCATATCAATTAACCTAATAAAACCAAAGGCATGTCCCAAGGGTAATATAATTTAGATAATCTCTCACACATGTGCTTGGAGGCCAGTCTCCTAAGTGATGCCAAATTCTGTCAAGTTGATAATCAACATTATTAAAAAGAGAAATTTGGAGTCAAGAGAAGATTTTTAAACTACAAGATTTTGAAACATGTTTATATAGTCATAGAAATAATCCTACCAATAAAAAAATAAACTTTATGATAACAATCAAACCTAGAGGTTTTTTTTTTTCCTTTTTTTGATAGCTGGAGTATTTACAGTTAAAGTATATGCTTCTTAATCCTTCTAGGAACCCCAAGACAGCACTTTAGAATGATAGACCACATTAAGATTTTATAATTTTTTCTAAAAGCCACATTTCCAGGAATATAAAGGTCATGGGATGCTAATAAGTTATTTGAATAGTACTTGATGATATAATTGATGGGAAAACACAGCTAGAAGACATAAATTTCCTCCAGACATGTTAAGTGTGATAGCAACACTTTTAAGCCCTCATTACGTCCCAAATATTGTCTGAAGGCTTTATGTATATTACTGCATTTTATCCTCATCTCTGCAACCTATGGAGATGGTTACGAATGCTACATTTAGTAGCCCCAGGACACAGAGCACTAGAGGAGCTAACTAGCTGATTTAAGATGTGGGACCAACAACCAGCAGTCTAGGATAACAGTAGCCCACACGGATGTTCACGGAGGGCAATACAAAGCAAGCATCAAACAGCTGCTACTCTAGTGGCGTAAAGGGCTTCTTTCACTATCTGAAAAGAAAAAAGCAAAGAATCCAAATATTCCCTTAACAGCTTAGTAACGTTAGCATCTTTGTCTAATTTTCTGGCAAAGAACATAACTCTTTAATTGTGCACAATGGAGTTTGAGTGTCAGCATTGGCTTCGCCATGAATTTGAGTAAAATGATTTCTAGGGATGATGAACCCCTTTGTAAAGGGGTTATGGGTTATTTGCCTTTCCAAATTGAACAAAGCAGATTCATGCTATCAATCACTGACAGCTCTTGGCTTATTTGTTTTTATTTTTGCTTTTGTTGTTGTTTTGCTTTTAATGTGATTTCAGGAACTGGATGCCTTCTAAAATATTATGTAGCACTTACTTGCCTTGCCTCATTTTGTAAGGAAAAGGGAGGAATGTATAAACTGTTTTTCATCATCTCTTCATTGACTCTCGCAGTCTCCTTTAAAGAAACAACAGAAAATAAAAAGTAAAACGACAACTGAAATCATGAAGGAGGCAAAAAGAAGAAAAAGAAAAACTGGAAAACACACCTATTCTGCCTGAGTTTGCTAAGCACCACAATAACAAGATAAGCTTAATTCCATTTCTGTTCTGTTGCTTTTTCTTCCTCTGAACTTGAACAAGTCATGAAGTTATGTCATTAAGGGGAAAATCTGCCTCTTAAAAATAACTTAAGAGATCATTTTACATGCGGATGTTTACTGGACTACATCATGAAATTTGTTGAAATTGCTTTCAAAGTGAAGACAAAATAATCCAGATTTATAAGGGTAAGTGGAAGTAAATTTTTAAATGCGAAAGGAAGGGGGAAGCAGAATGTCTCTCAAGCCATCAGCCAATCGACTAAGCATGAAGAAACTGGGAATTCAGACTTTATGTTTTCAGGAAATAATGTTTACATAAAGCCACATGAATGTCCTCAAGGCATAAAAAAAAAATTATCCTGTTTTTAAAGCGTGCCCCCTAGAGATTTACAACTTGATTTTGTAATGCAGAAAGAAGAATGCGAGCTCTGTTTTTTAAAGTTTATGAAATCATTTCATGTTCATTACCACAAACACCTGACATGTTTATTCACTTATTCATATGACAGCCATTCTCCTAGGTTGAATCTAAAAGCTCAGTTGTGGCCATTGTTTGGGTAAGATGTTGAGAAGCTCAGTCACACTTCATTCCTCTTAGTGTGTGAAAGCAATTCATACCAGATGAGATTGCCCTTCCACCTATTTTTTTTGCATGTGGTAATCCCCAATGCCCTTTTTCATAAATGTCCTTGCTTGGAATCCGACAATAATGTCATAATAAATTCTTCATCAGATGATGCAACAGCAGAGACTTTACAAGGCAGTTCCTAGACCTCAGCATGTTGTATGCTAGAGCCCTCACCAGAAAGCAATGTGGAGAGCAGCACATGGGACGTATCCATGAGAGGATTAATAGCATCCAGCCAACATGGCCTCCATGTTGGGCAACATTTCAAAATGGAGATCTATCAGTAAATGGAATAGTCTCCCAAGGGAACTAATGGGAGTATAATTGCTTTCCTCATTTAAAACTGAGCCAGACAAAGCTTTTCTGGAAAGAGCCATGATGTTATGCCAGGGTGATGGACTGCATGACTCATGAAGGCTCTTCCATCTCTAATTTTGTGACATGAAAAATAAAGAAATACATTAAAATTAATGCATTTTAACACATTACCATCTATCACACCCAAAATAATTCACAGCTGAAAGAAAGGGACAAATAACAATTTTCAAAATCTATTACTAACCACAAGAAAGCACTGCTCACTGGGAACGTTCTCTGAAGGGCAGCTACCACCTGATTCACTGCACCTGACTAACGTGCGAGGGATTGCTGGTGAGCTAACTCGCAGCTCGTGCCCCCTCCAAGACTCAACTTAATAACCTGGCTGCCATTCTTTTAAAGAAAAGAAAAGTAATTCCAGCTTTTCACCAGCTCCCTGCCATTGCTGTCGTCACCTTTCTTTGTTATCATAGCAATATTTCACGCACGACAAAACTCAGATGCCATTGGATATAAAATATGTACAGTGGTTCTCTCTGTGTGGTCCAGCAATCTCTTAGACTCCCAACCCACTTTTCTGTGTGCTCCTGAAGCCAAATAATTTTTATGAGTATATGAAAATATTTACAGTTTTCACCATCGTCCTGTAAGGGTACGCTACGTGGCACGCCTACAGCTGTCAGGGAAGCCTCTCAAGACAAGAACCTATATGGGGCCTGGTTTGTTTTGTATTGTTGACCAAAGCAACATTTCACGCTAAGTTGAATACAGAGACAGATATGAGAATCCAAGTTTTTCTATGTAGCCAAAGATTCAAGGGATATAATATAAATTTAATGCTGCTCTGCTCACTGTTTTTAAGGGAAAACGTTTATTTTTCAGTAAAAAGGTGTTTATGTCAACCTATGATGGTTGATTTTTAAATAAATTGATGCTTTATCTCTAATTTACAATTAAACAAAAAGTGCTATAAGCTACAAGTGCCAACATTTTTCTTTTTTTACCTTTTTGATTATGCTTTAAGGTTTATAAACTATTAGTTAGCCAATATAAATTTAGTCATTCTTGAAATTACACACTTTTATGCCATATTATCCAGACTGAGAAGTTTGTATTTATATATTTCTGTGTATGTGTGTGTGTGTGTGTGTATATGTGTGTGTTTGTAACAATAACAAGAAAAAAAGGTTTTTAGCAATTTGAAAGGAAGTGGGGCCATTGTGGAAGTTGTATAGAGTGGACATGGGAGAGATTGGGGGGAGAAAGGAAAGAGAGGAAGTGATGTCATTATATTTTGACAAAAAAAATTGGTAAATAAAATAGATATAATAATTCTAAGACCAAAACTTTAAGATGATTGTCCTTGAATTTTTATTTTAATTTCTAGACTGATTCTGTGTCTCCCAGTGAGTCTTGTGTTACTGCCTGCTTATCACATCCTAAGGTGGCTAAAACTTTCTCTATTCCAACTTTGTTTTAAACTCATCGTAATAAGAATTTTATTCTCCAAATGTACCCAAACTTTTCTTAAAGGAAGTCATGGTTTCCATTTATCTGTGAAGAGCTTCATTCTCACCCAGTTCTCGGTAATCATCTTACTTCTTTTCCCACTTATGTTTCTACTCAATGCATTTTGCTTTGTTTCCTGGCCCGGAGGCTACGTTACTCATTATGGAAAATCTTCTTCTTTATGGCATAGTCTGCACAGATACTAGGCTTTGTCACCTCTCCACTCTCCATCTCTAGGTTAACCAGTTAAATCCATGATATGAACAACTACCTGCATGCAGTAACTTGAAGCACGTATGTCTTCAATTATAATGTTTTCCCTGGGCTCAAAATGCTAATTTCTACTACCTGCAGAACATTAAATTCAAATACCTAAAATATCTCACAATTCTGAAACTCCTCAAACAGAAAACTTAATTTGTGCTGTTCATGTAGTTTTGGATGTATGGCCTTCAATTGGAATGCGGACAAGTGTTCAAGGGCTATACTGTTAAAGAAAGCTGATTCACCCTTTCCCCAAAAGGCATATTACAACAACACTAGACTCATAAAATTGGTGTGCCTCAGTCGCATTGACAGCCATGTAAAGGGTTTGGCCTATGCAACCTTTGTGCAACTATAATCCAGGCTAGTCAAACAGTGATGACATCAACTAATAAATTTCTCAAAATGTATTCCTGCTAGGCAGTGTATGACTGTACATCCTCCAAACACACTCTTCTATTTTTTTACCCCAAACAAGTGATCTTGTCACTCCTGTGACACAGACCTCCTCTATGAAATCTTTTCCTTTCCTTCTAACTGTGCAGGCTACCTCAGTTTGCTTGGTGAACCCATTCTACCTACATTCAACACTTCAAATTTGCCATTTTCTTTCTCTCTGCTGATGACTCAATCCCATAACTTTACATAGGCTCTTTCATGAAACAGTTTATTCATAGTCTATTTCCTGAATCATCTCTCTGGGGATTTTGTCTCTGAACACCCACCCTCCATCCTTTGTATCACCTTATTTGTCTTATTATAATTACAACTACCTAAAAATGAATATTTACTACCCTCCCAAATTCTAACAAGTCAGAGACTTTGATGCTATCACTTCTGTTGTTCCTGGTGCTAGAAATGCAACCCAAGCCTTAGTAGACATGCAAACTGGCAGCATTGGAGGAGATGTTGCTGCTTGTGCCGACCTCCATCAGTACTGTCTCTTTTCAGCTCAGTGTTTGCTGTGCCTCACTCATCTTTACAAGCTGTGTTCACTGAGCGCAATGTTTGGAATCTAATGAGCATCAGACAAGTGCTTGATGAGTGAAAGGAATAATACTCACAGTTAATGCTTCCTCTTTACAAAACTCATTCATAGTAACGACCTAGGTGATAATCAAAATAGCTACACAATAAATAGAATTGCTTTCCTTCCTTTTGCCCTGTAAATAATTGCCCTTTATCATATTAGTTGTTATTATATGAAAGAGACATTCTGGAAAATTATTCTTTATAACATTACACCTTATGCTGTTTTCTTCAGAAATAATGTAACAAATTACCCAATCAGCTCTTTGCAAGTAAAAATAGAATAAGCTAGTACAATTTCTAATGTTTTTGCAGTAATTATACCCCATTCTAGAATGACAATGGTGTTTTGCAATAATTTACTGTACCACGAGGATTATTGAATAGTAATCAAAGGAGAGAAGCATTCAAACTGGGAAACTAAAACATACAATGAACTTTGCCAAGTTTATGGTCATAACTTGGAAGGTTCAACTAGCCTGATTGAGAAAATGTGTTAATTATTTCCTAAGTAGTGTGGATTGCTTAAAACCCAGCTGAGCCATGAAGAGTTTCATAATTTTCATTTTTATTATGTCAATGCAGGTTCCCTTTTTATGTGTATGATGAGGAGTGGGGGACGAATTTGAAAAGCAGCGATGACAAATGTGTCTAAGCTCTGTCCTCATCATCTCCCGTTAACATTTCGAATTCTCACCCTCAAATAATCTCCAGAGACCAGAGCTTTCTTTTTTATATATTAATATTTTTTATTTTTAAATAATTTTATACCTTCACTTGTATCCCAGCTGTAGCCCACTCCCTCTTTCCCTCCCAATCCTCCCCTCCCTACCTCATCTCCTCCCTGCCCCCTTCCAAGTCCACTGAGAGGGGGTGTCCTCCTCTCCTTCCATCTGGCCCTAGCTTATCAGGTATCTTCAGGATGGTTGCAATGTCCTTATCTGTGGCCTAGCAAGGCTGTGCCTTCCTCAGGGGGGAGGGAAAGCTCATGAGTTCATGTCAGAAACAATTCCTGTCCCCCTTACTAGGGAATCCACTTAGATACTGAGCTACCATGGGCTATGTCTGAGCAGGGGTTATAGGATATATCCATGCATGGTCCTTGGTTGGATAAACAGTCTCATAGAATACCCCTGTACTCAGATATATTTGGACCTTGTGGGGCTCCCAGTCCCCTCAAAGATATACTAATTCCTCCTTCCTTCATATGATTCCCTACACTCTCCCGAAGGCTTGGTTATGGGTCTCAGCATCTGCTTTGAAGATAAACAAGAAAGAGGTCCAGAGGTAACATGATCAATCCTATCTAGAAAGACAAAGGAGATGGTCATTGGAAATAGGAGAAAACAAGTAACAGGGCAGGAGCCTACCACAGAAGGCACCTGAAAGACTCTACCTAGCAGAGACCAGAGCTTTCTGAGCTGAAACTCGCAACATTGTTTTCCTAGTTTCTGATCATCTGAGATAGTCTGTGTTTTGTTCATTTTTTTTTCATGTAAGCTACATGTCTTAGGTATAGCTGTGCCAGTAATGAAGTAAGCAGCCTCCGCCTATAGGGTGTGGAGAACACTTGGTACCACATCTGTCATGAGAAGTCTAAATGAAAGGTTTACCACATAAAGCATTGAGCGAGCCTTCTTCACAGGTGGACTTCAGGTATGATGTGACTTGGGGACCAAGGGAGCCAATTACCATGCCCAGAAGGTTGCTATATTTTCTGCTTTTCGTGGTGTGTGTGTGTGTGTGTGTGTGTGTGTGCACGCACTATGAGTTCCCGAAAACTCAGATTTGGTTCCGATGTATTCATTTTTTGGGAAATGTAAATAAGATTAAATCTCTTGGGTCTGGCTTCATGCGGAGTGGACAGAGTCCTGGCTTGAGTTTCCTGCAGCGTTTGTCCTTTGACTAAGGAGCTCAGAAGCATTTGGTGCACTTAAATAAAATCAACAAGTAAATAATTTGAATTCATCAGCCTGTTGTTGAGCTTCTTTAGTAAGAAGCCAGTGGCTTTTAAAGTAAGAGCATTAGTGCTCACATTTAAGTCCTCAATGGTCTGCATCTACATGGCCTCAAACATGGGATTTAATTTTATGGACTGCACCCTTTCCTTGTTCTAAGAGTGTCAAGACAGAGTTACAGAAATGAGATATTATTCACAGCATGGTACCCATTATATTTAAATGATTTTTTTAATTTGTAAATGAGCCACAAATTTTATCTTTAAAAGAATATTTGGAAGGTAGTTATAATTAGTGAGGTTCGTATACAAAAATACCAAGCAGAATCAAGAAAATGGGAGTCTTGGGCATCAGAGCCATGCCTTTCCTCTACCCTCAAAACTCTATTCAAAGCCTGTTTCTCTCAGCCTCTGAAATTTCATTCAATCCTGGAGCCTGGTTCTGACTACAAGTCAGGAAATGGAACATATGCAACCTCTAGAGAGGAGGTTAGAAAACAATAACAAAGAAAACATGAAAGCTTTTTCGTTAATCTGATACTTTACAGAATTTGTTTGGAAGAAGGGTTGAATTATGTTTTTTGTTGGTTTTGTTTTTAAATTGCCTGTTCCCAAATGGATGGTGAGGCTTGAGTTGAGCTGAGGACAGGCTGGCAGTCAGCCTGCAAGCGTTTCCTTCTATACCCAAGAAGAATCAGAGGGTTTGGAATTCTTCAGATCTTCAGCTTGGAGACCTTGGGTGGAGCCCAGGCGCCTACCATTCCATTGGTGGTTATTAATTAAATTCTTTACAGTGGCCTCAACTGGTCATACTGTTTGACAGAGAAGGAAACAGTATCCCAAGTGATAAGTAGGGAGTATGGGAGTGCTGTCTGAAAAATCTGGCTAGAAACTGGAGTTTTTGGCTCCATCCCTCCCCAAAGAAAAAAGATTAGCCAACCTAGAAATCTCTGTCAACCAAGACATCCTTTAGCTTTCAGTCTACCCAAAGTGAGGGGCCACAATGGAGAGTGAAAGGATAAAATTATTCTACTGAAATTAACAAACCATAGCTAAGTAAATTAACTCTTTTCAAATGGTTAAAAATCCATAGTTAGTAAACAAAAGATCTCAAGGTTTGATTTCTATCTGTTTTAGACTGAAGCATGCATAAAATACCAGTTATAAACCTTGGTTTCATTAATTATTTTTAATTAACATGTAAGTCTATGTATTCATTGTGTACATGTTTTGAAGTACACTGTGATAATTAAACCTTGTTAATTAACAACTGTTTTAATATCAGGTCTAATTCTTCTATAGTTGGGCAACTTGGCTCTTTAACTGACCCAGTTTGTCCAAATCCCTTCTTATTTACATTGGAGTAGTTATTAATAGCATCTTTTTTTGTACTCTCATAAAAGTAAACTTTCGGGTGACAAAACATATCGTCATTCTTTGTATATCCAATGCTTGCAATACTTCATGTAATTTTTTGTTATGTAATATGATAATTACAGAGTTACTGAGACACCTAGCAAGATAATTGTATAAAAAAAATGTTTTTAAAGGGCCAGCTACAGTGAAGACTCCAACAGCACTTAAGCAATTAGCAATAGTTAAGTCTAAACCTCCCAAAATTAACTCTGTCTGCCAGAACTAGTGAGTTTTGTCTTCGATTACGTAAATCCAAGTCTGATAGCCATCACTGAGGAAGACATTGCTACCTTGCACTCCTGTTTTCTGGTTGTGTTAACCAAAGTAGTAGTTTTAAGCATGTAGCTTAAAATGCATTCAAAACTCATAGTACCTTCAGAGAACAGCCACTAAGATGGAAACAATGATATAGGTACTATTGAAGAAAGAACCAATCAGAGGTGCCTTCCCCAAAAACGGAAGGCCCTCAAATATTTAACAACCTATCCCATGAGGAAGAAAATTAAGTCATTATGTGGATGATTATTAAGGTCATGATAAATTTACTTCGGAAGGAATTCTTTAACAAAAATCTTCCAAAACTAGAATGAGAAAAAACTTGTAATCAACACTGATATTTAATGCTTAAGATATCAGCTAGTGAGAGGCACATTATATCTTATAAGGGAAATGTGGTATGGTAATATGTCATGCAGAAGCAAAGAGTGAAGAGCTCTAAATTTACAAAGCCCCTATAATAACAAACTCCTGTAATGGTGGGAAGCTGATTGAGGAAACTCCCTTGCTATGGCCTTAATTATCATTACTATGTTAGTAGCTGGAAAGGCTTTTGTATTGCTCACATGATCCTTTCTCTACAGCAAATACTAGTATGTAATTATTGTTCACATTGTATCAGCTATCAGTACCTTACAAGCACTTTAGAAGTGTAAATTCCTGAGCTAGCTGTATCCTAGAGATACATCATCAAACTCTCTGAGGTAGGTTCCCAAGAAACCAGAGGTTAAAATTCTGGAATGGCCTGAAGTCTGACTCTTTCTCTATCTGTCAACATGTACCTGAAAACCTAAGAGAGCATCTCAACTCTTTTCTATTCTTGAAAGCTATAAACAGATAACTTTGCATCAAATATTGTTAATAATATTTTATGTTTTAAAATTATATTTGATCCTAAGATGCACATGACAAAAATTTATCCAAGATGGACAAATCACTGGTTGAAAGCTAACTCAAATCACAAAAAGACAAAGCTGTATTAAAATGGTTTTA
This sequence comes from Psammomys obesus, assembly GCF_907164565.1. Taxonomy (NCBI): domain Eukaryota; kingdom Metazoa; phylum Chordata; class Mammalia; order Rodentia; family Muridae; genus Psammomys; species Psammomys obesus. Next base: position 13,452,425 of record NW_026592548.1, read on the forward strand.
AGAGCTTGCTATTATCAAGATATTGTGGGTTATTTATCTTTCACTTAGCTCCAAGCTGGTTCACTTTCTCTGATTAGCTCTTGGTACATATCCTCAGGATGGAAAGTATTGATATTTCTTTTTAACTAAGAGTTTAGCGCAGTCTGGAGAAGGATTGTAATTGATTTGGTTTGAGTCACATGTCACCCCTGGAGACAGAAGGCATGGAATACCTTGTGTTGCATTCTGGATATCCAGACTAGAAGAATTATCAACAAAGAATAACAGGGCTACCACACCCTTAACATAAAGAGTAAGAGACCTAACTAACTTTACACTCTAATAAGATAACCCTAACAGTTATTCACCATAGTATTGGGTAATACTCCTCTTGCATAATCTCTATAAGAAATGGCCATAAAGTATTAGGAAAAGCCACACTTCGGGATGTAATACAGGTGGTTTCTATGGGCTTGTATCATAAAAAGTGGCCTTTATCACAAGCTCATGATACTTAAGTCGCCACAACTTGGAAAGTCCCTGACAGTAGCTTCTCTGAATGCTTCTTCAAATGGCTCATTAGTGCACTTGACTTGATAATATAGATTTAAATGTTCCTTCCATAAAAGACAACAATGAAAATCTATATATAGTGCAAATATCAAAGTACAGCTTACACATTAGTTTAGTGAGTAGGACTTTCTCTAACTTCCAGGGTTTGGGATCTAACTTCCTGGCCTAAAGTCAACAAGAATCTGAGTACATAGCTCTTTATTATAAAAATCCTCAAAAACTAAGGTCAAATTTAACTCAAATGAAATTATCACTTCTTAGAAATTCAGTAATTTTTACCTAATTCACTCTCTTGATTTCACATACCTGATTAATTCCCTTTCAGTTCCTTTCCTGGTTCCCCCTTGCCTGATATCTTTTTATAAATTCCTTTGATTGGTTCATTAAGTTAACAGCTAGTTTTTGCCCTGAACATCCAACTCTTAGGAGAAACCTCGCTAGCTTCTCCCTCAACAACTTAATTGGAGGCCAGGGAATTCTGAAAACTCTCATTTCAAGGACCTTTAAAAACTCAGAAGAAAAGATGCTTTAATAGACTTAACTACCTGCTGTCAGAGAGGAGTGATACCTCTGTCCTCTAAAGAAAATATGTATCACAACAGCCATTCACTCACTCCAAAGCAGACTGGTCTGTCACTCACAGACTTGGTTAAAGTAGGCATTTTTATTTAGTAAAGGACTAAAGGAGTGAAGACAAAGGAGGGAGAGAGGAATATTTTCAAATGCACTTAATATATGAATAATAAATTGTAATAGTAATACATGTGAAGTAATAAATGTGTTTCCAGACAAATATTCAACATGAAATATCTGGCAGTAGGAATGAATGACTAGGGTGTGTGTGTGTGTGTGTGTGTGTGTGTGTGTGTGTGTGTGTGTGTGTATGTGTGTGTGTGTGTATTTCTATGCTTTATTAATCAGAAAATGTTTCATTATAATTCCATGGAATACTTTACCATAATCACCTCACTAGAAAGTAATAATTTATCTCCTATACAACTTAACAAATGCTATGCAGGCCTCTGAGATCTCCTGATGTATTTGCCATACAATTACTCTTCCTAGATAATTGGTCCTATTGCACTGTCTTGGAGTCCCCAGGGGGAATAGTTTCCTGTGTATGTGGAATGCTAATACTAATATCTTTTCCCTGCTGCCACCTGCAGTTCCCAAGAGATGTGGCTTCCAAAGAGAATTCTTTAATGCAGGTGGTGATTTTTTTCTTTAATTTATTTAAAAAGAGTTGAATTCAAGGAAAGGGAACTTCTTTTTTTTTTCATCGATCCATTTCCTGTATTTAATTATTTGACACAGTTGACTCATGGCTGTGTAATTATCTCTTGGAGTGTTTAACATTAATGTAAAATGGTACTGTATTTCCAAGCCAAATGGAATTTTTATGAGGCCATACAACCCTTCTTGGCTTTCCTTTTTGTTTAATGGCTGTGCTGTAGCAAACAGCAATGTGCAAAACGAACAGTTAAACTGTTCTCTTAATTATTGCATCTGGTTTACCATATCCTGCCCATCTAGTATGCTTTAATTGAAGGGCAGAAATGATCTCTGGTTGGTCATTGATGGCTTTAAATTGGCACATAATGATAATAGTGAGTTCTGAAGGGAGTTCTCCATAAATCTCAGCATATGTCTTTATGTTGAACAATTAAACCACATCTGGAAAGAGAAAGCAAACCAATGCATTACTCAGTAGATCCTGTGAGAACACAAATTCATTGGGCTGAACACTTGTTACCAAAAAGGAGGAGGGTGGAAGGAGAAGTGGGAGGAAGAAAAAGGACAGACGGAGGGAAATGAATGAATAAGAGAATCATGAATTCAGGAGTTTTAGAGATTTTCTTTTTTAAAAAAGAACAGGTGTTGGAAGAAAAATTCCCACAAAGCAATAAATAGTTTTATATCTGCAAGGGCATTTAGTAATAATGAGGAGATTTCATGCATCTTATGAAAGGCACCAGGGGGAATTAGTAACTGAAGAAATATATAAAGATCTTATTTCAAGAAAGAATATTATTATTAGAATTTGCCAAGTCGCTTGTATGAGGTAGCTGAACAAGGATCCAGTTAGCATTTTAAAAAGAATCTAGATGTGTGTGGAAAGGGTTAACCTGCCCTTGCTTTTCACATAGCCTGAAGCAAATCAGATGAAAAGTGACACTTGGGCACAAATTTCCAGGTGAGCACTAAGGAAAACTTTTATTCTTTCTTAGATGCAATGTAGGTTCAGACCCCAATCTCCTTGGAAGACCATGGCTAACATTGTCTCCCTCACTGCCTTAAGGCCCTTGCCTTGAATCCTTCTAGCACACTCTACAGGGATTCCAAAAGAGAAGTTCTCTCAAACAGGCTCTAATCAAATGATTTCCCACTGAAAAACCATCAGTGGTTTGCCATCTTTTCACCTTTAAAATAAAAACTAAATTAACATTTCTGACAGTCAAACTTTCCACGATGTTTATATGTCTCTGTGTGTGTGTGTGTGTGTGTGTGTGTGTGTGTTGTATGTGAACATGACAGTGTAAGTGTTGTATGTAAGCATGTGTAAGTTCAGGTGGTAATGCTGATGCATGTCTGTATGGAGGCCAGTGGTCCATGGTGACTGTCCCACTCTATTCTTTCTACCCTATGTTTTGAGACAGGAAATCACCCTGAACCTGCCAGCCGCTGGGATCCACCTGTAGCTGCCTCTCCCCAACCCTGAGCACTGAGAATAAGAAGGCCACACTACTACCGAGCTCAATATTTAACAGGGGTGCTAGGTATCCCAACTCGGGCCTTTAGACATGCACAGCAAGCACATCATCTGCTAGGCCTTCTCCCCAGTCCCAGAGTGTGCTTTTGTTCTAGGTAAGCAGGTTCATTCTCCCCCTAGCTCTCCCCTTGGGATCTTTCTGCTGCCTGACTTAACCTTATGGTCTAAATATCTTTGGAAGTGTTGCTTGTTTTGTGATATTTCCTTTATCTGAAAGGCTTCCCTGATACATCTCCCAATTGTGATACTCTCAACTCAGTAGCCAAAATCTTTCTAACCACCCCAGTATAAAGTGACTCTTCCCACTCTGAGGACATCTGAACACCTATGTTTGTACTGTACATTTAATAGTTTTGATTTATTTCCACTAAAAAATGTTTAGTGTGCAAATAGTTTAATCACTCAGTACCTATGCAGTCCATGAAAAAAAGTTTATCTGGTATATAGGTAGTTCCTTTATCCAACGAATCCATATTTTTACATAATATGTATAACTTTGAAAGTAACTGGAAATTCCACAAAGTATGTACATACTCTTGAAATTAAAAGCCAATGCTTACATGAATAACAAATTTTAGATGTAGATTATATTAGTTTGCTAAAGAAGCTATAACAAAATACCATATATTGGGTGACTTAAACAGCAGAAAATAGTTTATTTACCTATATAGAATCCAAGAGTTCAATGTCAAGTAGTCTGATAGGTCTTTTGTCTCCTGTTTCTGGCCTAGCTACTTCTTCACTCTGTTCTCATATTATGTTTGCACTGCAGTATCCCTCTGTGGTCCCAAATCTTCCTTTCATACAAGGGCACCAGCCACATTGCATTAGAGTCTACCTCAATGACCACAATCCTAGCAAGGCCATATGTTTAAATATAGCCAACTGAGAAATTCTGGGTTACATCCTCAATTGAGCAGGGAGACATGTCAATGGTGAGAGATTCAATAGAGGCAAACAATGCACCCCTCAACTTGAACTTTACATTACCCCAAGCATCTGTTCTATAGAACCATTTCCTAAAGTTTCACATAGTCACATTGTTAAAAATCATCATTACAGGGACTGGAGGGATGACTTAGTGGTCAGGGGTGCTTGCTACTCTTGTAGAGGACTAAAATTTGATGCCCAGCATCTTCACCTAATGGATCGCAACCACCTCCTTCCTGCACCAGATGGTCTGCACTTCTTCTAGCCTCTCTGAACATACGCACGAGTGTGTACCTACAACAACAACAACAACACACACAGAGACACAGAGAGAGAAAGCAAATTTTAAAAAGAAGTTATAGAGAAATGAAGTTCAACTGATCATAGCACAAAATTAAATCTGAGGTTTTGAGTTCTAGGTGAGACACATTAGGGTTGTCAGTAACTTCTGCTTATTTTCACTGGATTTGTGTCCTTGCTAACTTACACCACCACTTCCTTCAACAGTCCTAAAAAAAGAATGCAACAAAATAATAAATGTGCAGTGAAATCCTTTGTAGCCAGCGGTAGCCCATGCTTTCTCAAAAAAAAAAAAAAAAAAAAAAGGTAGAATTTTTAACATGTAGTTTGACATGAAACAAAAATGATGATGGAATGTCAATTTGGATCACCCTAGAAGTTGAAATGATGCCAATAGAGCCTGATTACTCTCTTTTCGCCAATGTCTATCCTTTGAGTCAACTGTTCTCTGTCATCTCTCATTTCTCATATGGAGCAGAGGCTCTGGCGTCTTTGCAATGTTGCTCCAATCCAAGTGAGAGAAGAACTCAGCACTGCTCCTTGTGATAGCAATCCCATAAATTGAGATGTTTTCGTATCAGAACAACTTAGAATATATCCTCATTCCTCAAGGAAAGTGCTAAGTGCTGACTCCTGATTGTGGGCACAAAGTTCTCCCTCAAGAAAATGGAGAGACTGAGGAATAGGGAAGAAGGAGAAAAAAATATACAAGTGTGTTACCCCAAAATATAACAGTTGTAATTGTTGTTTTTTATTAAAAAAGAAAAAATAGGCACAGCAGCCAAAACCTAATAATAATAATAATAATAATAATAATAATAATAATAATAATAGTAAAAAAATCTCCAAAACAAAACAGTTTTGTCTTGTTTTATTAATAAAAGAACTAGAGGCAGGACAGCCAAAAATTATTAAATCCTTCGAGGAATATATAAACCCAATTCTACAACCTTCTTAATAATAACAGTAAGGCAGTAACACAACAGCCATGACTCAGTTAACCAACAAGGCAAAGAACAAGTTAGGCAAAACCCATTCCTTATCTGAAATGTCACTGCACAGCCCTGCTCCTGGTTTGTCCTTCACTTATTAGGGGAAAAACATTACTCAACTTTCATGTGCCCCACTTTCCTGAAGAGCTTTCTAAAAGTTTGAGTCAGGATTAGGACTGGAATTCAAGTTATTGAGGATGCCTAATAAAAGCAAAAGGCAATTTGAAAATGTAAAGCCACACTCAAACTCTTATTAATAATCGTGTCTCTGCTGAGCACATGTAGAGACAGATAATTAGATCCACATAAAGAGTGATCTCTAATTGGATCCAGATGTGAAGGAGTCCACAGACATCCACTGAAGGGAAACTGTACAGATAATGAAGAAACAAATGAAATCGCCATGCAGAAGCTTATGAAGAACGATGGGCAGAATGACGCTAAAGCCTTTCAGGCAGCTCTTAGTCACACACTTGAAGAAATTTATCGTTGCTCTGAGCAGTGCTACAAAGCAGCCTTGTCAAAAGCCAATGGTGGTCCCTGAAGAAAGAATACAGTGTGGGATTAGGATTCCTCAGGAAGGGCATTTTTAAAGATTTCAGCTGTTGTAGAGATACATTCCTTTTATTCATTAGCTGTGCTTAGCATGACTCCCATGACACTGGAACCCAAGTTTCATCAGTTATTTTAAAAATCTCCACCTCATGCCTGTGCTAATGGGAAAAAAATGGGTAAACACTGCTAAAAGCCAACCTTGTCTCTAATTAATGGTGAAGGTATAACTAGGTATTTGTGTGTCCCCAAAGCCCCCACTCTTGAGTAATCATAACCAGGTCTTGGTATGAGACAACAATTAGATCAAGACTAACTACATATGGCACAGAACCAATACTGGAAATAAAGACAGATTTCTGAGAAGATGGCTGACTGGGGGTATCAGACGTAGTTGTCTCCCACAAAATGCAAAGGATAAGTAACTTCTGCCCAGCTAGAATACATGAGAGTAAAGTGCTCATACACGGTGATGATGCTGGGCAGCTGGTATTTAGAAGTACTTTACACCAGCCGCCTTTTTGTGCCAGTTGAAGATCAACCTGAAGCTGAAAGAGTCAACAGGAGACCCCCAGCAACCCTCATTCCTGGCAGGAACACCAGAAGTTGTTGTTTCTGGGAAATATTATGCAGTCCTGGAAGGCCTAGAGGCAACTTTGGAAAGCTTCCAAGGACTATTCACCGATGCATTGCTGCAAAGCGGGCTCAATCCACAGTGTGTCATGTCATTCCTTATTCTGGGTGATGCCCCATTAATACCATCTAAGCCTGAAACCTTCTGAATAATGGGTTATGCTCACTGCACCAAAGCTACCTGTGCTCCTGAAGCGCTCACACTCCTACATGACCTATGAGAAAATAGGCCCTTCAGAATGATAGCCAGATAGTCCATAGCCCGGCCTGCTGGCAAGCCCATCCCTTAAGATAGCTCAGATACTAACTGATAGAGACAATGTGTCCTCTAAATGCACAAACACCAATTTTTGTCACACAAGAACCATGAAAATACCAGGCAAAGTGATACCTCCAAATAACAAAATAATTATGTAGCTACCGACCACAAAAAAAGAACTTGATGAAAAATGTTAAAAAATGTTTCAAAAGAATGATTCTTGATAAACTTAAGAATATATGAGACAACACAGATAAGTAATTCAATGACTCTGAAAAATAACTAATGTGATTTTAGGGTCAATGCCCTCTCAGTGAATTATTGGCCCTTGTTTTGCACTTGCTGAGGCAGAACATCAATTTCTAGAATGGAAAATCATGGTCATCACAGATATCCATCTGGATACTTACCCAGATCTTCACAACCACCAAAAGCTACAACAACCCAGAGCACACAGAGACCCCAAAAACCTCCAGCAGCTGACCACTATATGACCTATATACCTATATGACTGGTAGTGACAAATCAGTCAGGACAAAATTAAGAGAAAACTGGCTCTTCTGAACAGGAGTCCAGACTGTACAAGTCTTTGCTAATGTAAATTTGATAATTAAATACTTCCAGATATGCCTCTCAATCAACACTCCCAACCCACAAAACAATGTTTCTACAGCATTGTTCTCCAGAATGGTTCTCATTCTGAGATCAGCTGTTGTCCAACATGTACTTTCACTTTCTAAATTAAACTTTTGCTTGCTGGAAGAAGGAGGAAGAGGAGAAGGAGAAGGAGGAGAAGGGGGAGAAAAAGGAGGAGAAGGAGGAGGTGATAAAAGAAAAAATAAGAAAATAGAAAATAACTGATGGTGTAAGTGAGAAAACTGGGAAAGAAATGCAGAGATCCAGAGATGGCAAGGCTGGAGTGATGGCTCAGCAAGAAGGCAAGAAGACCTGGGTATGGGTACACGAAAGTAAACTTTCAATTCCAGTCCCAGGCTTTGCAATACCCTCTCTTGCCCGCTGAGGGCAAGGCATGCAAATGGTGCTTAGATATATATGCAGGCAAAACACCCATCTACAAAACAAAACAAACAAAAGAAAACCCATAAAATCATCATTAATATTTTTAAAAATTAACAGAAATAAAGATTTTTTTAAAAACCAAAAAATAAACATTAGAAATGAGCTACCACCTAAAATCAAGTGAAAATCAGAGGTTGGAGAGAAACTTAACTTGAAGAGGATATTTTGAAATAATTCAAGAAAGAGAAAAGAAAAATGTGAAAAATATAGCCTATGGAATCCATAAAAATAAGATCCTAGTAATAAAAAAAAATGAAACAATAATTGAATAATATGGTAGCATATTAGGGAAAATATATACAACCTGATCTACATAGCTCCAAGGATTTCCAAATAGATTTGAATAGAAAAGTTTACATTTAATGTATACTCTAAATAAACATTCAAAAGTCAAAGGCAGTGAGTGAATACTAAAAGAAAGAAGATTAAGAATGGCTATATATAACTCCTATTAAATTAACAGCATATTTCTAAGCTAAAACCATAAGGTCCAGGAGAGAATGGGAAACATCTTGATTAGCAAACATATCCCCAGAAATTAGATAGGAATAAAATCTTTGAAGATAAATTAAAACTGAGTTTATCAGCATTATACTAGACAAAAGATGTTAATAGAGTCTTTCACAGAGAAGCAAACGGGAGAGGACTGCCATGAGAAAGCTTGAAAACTTGACACTGGTAGATCATCTACACTAAAGAAAAAAAGTCCTCCATACAAAAGAATTAGAAGATTAAACCATGGATACAAACATCAAAAATAAAAACAAAACGAAGAACATTTGTAATGATTAGAAAACCAAAATGGCAGCAGCAGTGAGTGAGTTGAATGTAATAATTTAAATCCCTCCAAAAGAAATACATACCAGGTAAATGAATTTAAAAAGGAAACACACACACACACACACACACACACACACATGCACAGCATGCTGCCTACAAGACACTCATTTTCTCAAAACACCCACACATAGACAAAAGTGAAGTGATGGAAAAAAAAAACTACATAGTACAAAGAGAAACCAAATATAAGCAAACTAACAATACTTATATTAAACAAAATATACTTTAAGCCAAAATTGTAAAACAAAAATGCAGGGATGATCAGCATGTATGATTAAGTAATCAATTTAATAAAAGAAAATAAAATTTAAAATGTGTGCACACAGACAAAAGATCTAACTATATAAAGCAACCATTATGAGAAATAAAATGAGAGACAGAGGCCAATAAAATAATACATGAAGACTGCAAAATCTCTCTTGTTAAAGATCAAGACAAATAGTCAATAAAACTTAATTAAATTATACAATCAATCAAGTGAGCCTACTACATATTTATAAAATATTTTATCTAAAAAGCTGCACATACTAGTGTACAAAACAAGCCTCAACAAATTTAAAAACAGCAAAATCTCAGCATGTGTTTTCTTTGAACATGAAGAATAAAACTAAAAATCAGTAAGACCTTACATAGTACACAAATGTACAGCAGTTCTTCCACAGAGGACCAGTTCTAGGAACTGAGACTGAGGGGGCGTCTCATACTCACATTATAGCGGTATTTTTGCTAAGAAGATACATAATGACCAAAAAGTATATGGGAGAAATAATTTCAACCTCACCAATTTCAGGAAAATGCTAAATTACAGTGCAAACATATATCATACAAAAATGTTGCTGAGGGTTTAGAAAAAAATGTGAAATTTGTACGTAGTGTGGCTAGAAATGTGAAGTGGTCTCCTAAGAAAAACAGTATCATAATGCTTCTAAAAGAACAAAGCCAGAGGTATCAAGTGATAGAACTATCAATGTACTCATCAAAGAGAGAAGCTGTATGCTCTTGGTTACTGAAGCACCATTTACAGTGCTCATGTAATCAACTGAGTTATTGTCAACAGATGAATAGGTGTGTGTGTGTGTGTGTGTGTGTGTGTGTGTGGTGTGCAAAGGGTCAATAAAATAAGCACCCTTGGTGAGATCAAAGAGAACTTGGATGTTATAGATACTCAGGCAACCGAGAATAATCACGAGATAGAGGAAAAAGGAAAATATCTAATCCAACAGCTAAGGTCTGTGATAAATGAACTAAACAAAAGCAATGAGTTGAAGAGATGAAAGCAATGAGTTAGCAGAGTGGGTGAATAATTGCATGTCAAGTAACTCGGTGGACTGTTGTGGGGAGGAGGGTAGAGAAATCGTGGTGGCAGTAGAAACCAAGAGGAGCAGCCTCCCTTCCCAGGCTAGGCATATCAGCATTCCATCTGTGACAATGTCGACAGTGCTTTCCTTTTCATTTTTCAAAATCATACCAGTCTATGAATATACTTAGATTGTTTACTCATTCACCAATTGAGGGTCATTTCTACCTCATGTAATTATAATAAGGTCCCTGTAATTCTTCTCATGAAAGTTTTTTTTGTCTGAACTTAACTTTTTATTTCTCTTGACTAAATAAATATCACTTATTTGTCTTCGTATTTCATATTCTTGCATCATATCCCATATCATACATGTGTGTAGAAAAATACTTAACTGTCTTTCTTCAAGGCTGTTACTATTCTGCTCTCATCAGCAGTGTGTGAGAGTTTCAGCTGCTTATAACTGTCTTCACAATTTCTAAGTTAGTATACTATGGTGTGAACCTCCTTGGATTTAAATTCCACTAGAACAGGCTTATGTGTTAATGGCAGTGAATGAAATGTCGCTGTATGGTGCCTATTGCTAATACTGGCCCTCAGGAAATACTGATTACAGGAATAGCAGAATCCAATCTGCCTTCCAGTGTTTCTTGGATAAATTAACCTGCAACAAAGTTGGGGAAAACAAAATATTAGTGAACAAAGGGAATATCTAAACTAGGAGGATCCTTTGTTACAAGATACAGTCACATACAAGAACAGACCCTTGAGCCAGGAGAATGGGTGGTCACTGTAACCTAACTAGAACAAACCAGTCAGCGCTGAAGACTAGAAGGGTCACTCAGAATGCTAATCAGCCTCAACAATGAGGTGCATGTGGTAGCCAAACTTGCTTTAAAACATCTCCCCTAAATCAGTCAAATTCCACATCTCCCTCATCCTTTTCTCTTTTCTCCTTTCTCCACTTCCTTCTCTACTTTCCTCTTTCTAATAATCCACACAAATATTTATTTAACAATCCTGGAGTAGCAACATGGTCCTGTAAGTCTTTTGTACAGAGTTATAGCACGCAGCCTTCACAGTACAAAAAAAAAAAAAAAAAAACAAAAAAAAACAAACAAACATGGATTGTTATTGTTGTTGCTATTATTCTCATTGTACAAATACATAATTAAAGCTAATAATAAGAATTTGCAGAAGGGTGGAGCCAGCCTTTGGGGCTGGGCAGTGAAGTCTGACCTAACCTACATCAACGTGAACTACTTTACACGGCCCCTGCTCAGTGAAATTTCTTTACTGGTCTCCAGTGGTGGCTTTCACCTTAATTCACTTCCAGTTGGCCCGAATCATTGGATATGAGTGCCCAAGAGCAGACTACTGTGGAGAACAATTAAATTATATTATTATATGATTCTGGGGAAATTAGTAAGACGCAGATGTTCTAAGTTCTCCTTGATGTGAGGAGCAACACACTTTATTCTTTTAACTTAAGATTTGCATCTATGTTTGAGTGCAAAGTTGCCAAATGAAGGTTAACATCTTAGTTACTAAGTTAAGATGGTAAAAAAAAAAAAATCTAAGAATAAGTTTCAAATGCAAAAGAAGAAAAGGAAACACAAGCAGTGAGTGCCTGAAAAAATAAAGATGTGTGGAAAGCTGCAAAAGAGAAAGTCCATTGTCGTCAAAGATGCAATATTTGACATGTATTTAGTGAATAAATGAATAAATAAAAGGTAACCTTGCACGTATTTTCAAGTCTGGCCCCCTGGGAACTCTGGCTTTTCTTGTGCTCAACATGTATTCTGTCAGAGCGACAGGCGGCAGAGTCTCCGCCATCAGCGCTCCTTTCCAGCTAATCAGCTAGGAAGCACTGGTGAATGGTGACTCTCTTCCGGGGCAGAAGCTAAAGAAGCAACTGCCAGGTGATCTAGTCCTTGCATGGTCTTTAATTCCACGGAGTTCAACACGGTATTGTTCAGAGACCAGCTAGGCAGTCGTTGAGTTTGGTGGCAGCCAATGAACCCCTACGTGTTTTATGATCACGTATGAGAAAGTAAAGTCAATTCATTGAGCTTACTAAAACACAAGGCTTGAGAGTGTCTGGGAGGGTCAAATCCTTCGCTTACCTCATTTCAAAAGGCTCGGGCATTAAATCCAGGAGCCGAAATAAATTCTCTATCAGTACTGAGGCTGTGATGACTGTGAGTCCCTGCTGTGGGACTTGGAGTGAGAGAGATAAAGCTCAGAATACTCTAGAGCCAAACCGGTACCACCCACACAGTCACCTCTTCTAACTCGGATAGCTAAATTCAGAAGTCCCCCATCACTCCTCTTTGACAAGGGTGTCTCTATTCCCTTCTACAAAATTAGTTAGGACAAGCAGGTTAAATAGAAACTGACAATGATATATACCAGGGTCAGAACGGAGGGTGAAACTTGGAGAGAAAAGTGAGCTTTCTAGATGTTTGACATGGAGACCCGCATTTGAGCATTTATACTGAGATGTCAAATGAAGAACCTGGTGTGGATTCCAAAGCCTTTGGCTTAGACAGAGATAATGCAGAGGGGTGAGTTATGAGTATCAGTGGAGCTCTCTGTCACTCTGGAGAGGGTTAGCTTCTCCGAATTCAGAACACACCACACCTCAGCAGAGTCCAGGACTTGATGTGCTTCCTGGACCTGTTCAGGAGTCCTCAGCAGCTTCTTTGGTCCCTCATGGCTTCATTCTGAGACTGGCATGCTTTTCTTGTTCTTTTCAGCCACTTATTTCCCTGAACTTTGTGAGATAGATTAGTCCTCAGGCTTGCTCCATGTTTGTCTGCAATGTAAGCATTGTCCAGCCCTGACTGCTCCTGAACACACTGTTTTTGTTTGTTTGTTTATTTCTTTGTTTTGTTTTAATGTAGGGCCTCACTCTGTAACCCTGGCTATCTTGAAACTCACGATGTAGGCCAGGCTGTCCTCAAATTCACAGAGATCTGCCTATTGCTGCCTTCCTTGCCTTGTGATTAAAGGTACGTACAACCATGCTCAGCTCTGAGGACATTTTCTAAAGAGTTATTTCTTTGTTTATATGTGTTTTGTCTGTATATATATCTGCATACCAGAAAAGGGCATGGATCCCATTATAGATGGTTGAGAGCGACCATGTGAGTGGTGGGAATTGAACCCAGAACTCTGGAAGAGTAGTCAGTGCTCCTAACTATGGAGCCATCAGCCCCGTGCTGCTGAGAACACTTTCAAGGGCTGTCATACCTCAAGCTGGGGTCATGTTGCCCACAGAATCTTACTAAATCTCATATCTCTTACTTAATCTCTAACACCTATAACCATCCAACCTCCAATATCAAGTTGACATACAGTAATATATTGATTATCATATGAACTAATTCACAGAATCTTCCTCAGCTGTGATCACCACATAACAAAATACTACAGAAACCCAGGCTCAACCTCTGGCTAAGCTCATCTGGGTTGTGTTTATTTTGGTTTTCTCTGCTTTAGCATGAGTTCAAATGTAACCTTCCTGCTTCCCTTTTTATGACCATGTGTCCTTATTCCTCTTGCGACTTTAAAATGTTTTCTCAGGGGAGGGGGGGGGTCAAAGAGCCAGCCATTGCGTTCATGTCAGAAATAGTCCCTGTTCCCCTTACTAGGGTACCCATTTGGATAATGAGCTACCATGGGCTACATCAGAGCAGGAATTCTAGGTTATATCCATACATGGTCCTTGGTTGGAGAAACAGTCTCATAAAAGACCCCTGTGACCAGATATATTTGGTCCTTGTGGAGCTCCTATCCTTTCCATGTCATACCAACTCCCCTTCTTTCATATGATTCCCTGCACCCTGCCGAAGTTTTGGTTATGAGTCTCAGTATCTGCTTTGGTACACTGCTAGGTAGAGTCTTTCAGAGGCCCTCTATGGTAGGCTCCTGTCCTGTTACTTGTTTTCTCCTACATCCAATGTCCATCCCATTTGTCTTTCTAAGTGAGGATTGATCATCTTACCCCGGGACCTCTTTCTTGTTTATCTTCTTTAGGTTTATAGATTTCAGTATGTTTATCATAGGTCTACAGAGGAGGACTTTGCAGCCAGTCCTGAAGATACCTGATAAACCAGGGTCAGATGAAAGAGGAGGAAGACCTCCCCTATCAGTGGACTTGGAAAGGGGCAGGGAGGAGATGAGGGAGGGAGGATGGGCTTGGGAGGGAATCAGGAAGCTGGATACAGCTGGAATACAAAGTTAATAAACTGTGACTAATATTAAAAATAAATAAATAAATAAAATATTTTCTCAGCATCTGATGACCCACCTGTACCCAATTACCGCTGTGGGTTGGGATTCCCACACATAGGTGGAGACCTGCACGCAGGCAGGAGGATTATTCAGGGACCATGGCATAGTGAAACAAGTGAGGAAGTGAAGGAAATGGGACTGGCTATGGAGACAGGCAAGCTGAATCACAAGGCATTGATGAGGAGGGGCCTAGTCAGGCAATGCTATTGGACATCTGAAGGATGCTACATCAGAGCCATTACAAACAGGTAAAGGATAAAACCTTTCTGAGCCCACATCTACTAGACAATGGCCTTAAACTGTTGGCAAGAAACCCAGGAAGGCACACAGCACTTTTAAGTGGTTAGCCATTACAGGGATGATCACACACAAGAGGCCCAGCAGCTAAGAGAATGGCCTCTTGCTCTTGAAGGAACTGTCCAAGTTTCTTCTCTGTTGCTGTGCTAAAACACTAGCCAAAAGTAAATGGATAGAATATAGGGTTTGTGTGGCTCAAAGTTACAATCTGTCCTTGAAGAAAACCAAGACAGTAGTAACTCAAAGCAGAAACCATGAAGGAATGCCGCTTATTGGCCAAGCTCAGTTACCCAGGCATCGTCCTGATCACAGTGAGCTGGGTCACACTACATCAATCAGTAATTTTAAAAATGCCCCACAGACATGCCCACAGGCCATTCTGATAGAGGCAATTCCACTGAGATTCCCTCTTCTCAGGTAGATCTAGGTCTGTGTGACATTGACAACTATCTTTGGTAGGAATCTAAGCTCACCATGACCCTCCTCCACAGCATCCACTATTTCTCTGGTGTACTCAGTGTAGTTCCAGCTTTACCCCAAATGAATTCAGATCGACGTTTTACTGAAAGCAGGACTCTTCTTCCTAAAACAACACCTACTCAAGTATTTGTTTGCATCTATATGAACATAGATACATGCAAATGTTTGTGAATATCCACAGATGTCAGTTATCATAACCATTGCATGCAGAAACAAAGCCTATGATACCAAGAAAGCCATCTGGATTCAGAAATCAATGAGCTATTAGAGCATTATGGCTATTTCATTCTAAGTTATTCCAGTCAAGAGGGAAAACTCTGGTGCTCTTAAGACTATAACAGATACATCAAATCCATTAGGTACAATTTTGCTATGTAGTTAATATACTTCAATAAAAAAACTTCAGGGATTCCCCAAAGACTACATATTGAACAATTTTGATGCCTGTGAATTAAATTTTCTAACAAAGTTTTTCAATATTGAAAAGTTTTATATTCTTTATACAATACCAACTTTTTGAGTTGGAAAAAGAGAGTCATTTTCAAATAATCACTGTGTTAACTTAAAGAGAAACATGATTGGTTAGGAAAGCTTAGTTGGATAACAAGTTCCTAGTGATCAAGCCAAAAACCCATTTGAAACTTTTTCTCTTAAATCTGTAAAATGATAATATGAATGATATCAGGACTTATTTTTAAAATGTCAACAGAATATAAAGTAGAATTAATAATAAAAGAAAATAATAATTAATTACTGCTTGCTAGCTCCTCTTTTGACCCCATTATATACATTTTATTCTGAGTTGTCGTAGAACTCAAAGATGTATGGACTGTTGTTCCCTGTACTTGGAGAGAAATAAGCGAAGTAAAACTTGCACAGACTATGTGCCATCCCCAAGGCCACACACAGCCAGAAGCCACCAGATCTCTCCAGCTCCAAAGACCATGAATTAATTCTCTTCTGCATTCCCATAGTAAAATATACTTGAAAGCGGTGTAAAGCTGTGAGTCCCATTTTAAAAGCCACCTTGTTTTCTCCTTCATCTTCACTGACCTTCTTTTTCCTTCGGCCTGTCTCTGTGTTGAAAGCAGGATTGGAGTAGGTTGCATCTGATCCACCAACTTATTGGAAAAATTCCTCCCTGAAGCCTGGTCCTGGTGTGAGGCAGGGAGTAAAAATCACATTCTCTGATACTGGAAAGGACAGACGTATCTAATTTTTATTTGTGGGCACTGCTTTATGGCAAATTCATTCTCAAAGTCTAATGAGCCAACTCCAGATACAAAATGAACAGTATTTACACTGAGGCATGCCATGTGGTCTGAGTGGAACTTCTTTCTGATTTATTTGTAAGTTAGTGAGTATCCAGTGATAGGATCTTAGTTCTTTTCTGTAAATTCAGACAAGCTCCACTCTATAAATACACTTTGTTTTTCCAGTGACGTAAGTTCAGCCTATTTCCTTTTTAATTACTCTTTTTCAGTGTGCCAAAAAAAAAAAAAAATCTATTTCAAAATATATCAGAACTCAGTCCAAAAAAATAAGCTATTCACCTGTAAAAATAGGGTTGAAGGGATTTTGGAGAAATTCAATTGCTTTTTTTTTTTTTTTTAAAGGCACAAAAAAACTTTAATTGCTCACTTTATTTTCCCAAGGTCTCTGGGAATTCCAAAGAGGGGCTAAACAGATTCTGGACTTTATAAAAGAAATTAACTTCCCAGATTAATATATTGTTTGCCAAGTTTCAGTTTAGAGTGAATTTTTACAACCAAGTTATAAAACTCCTGAAAAATACCATGGGGACATAGAACGGAAAAGCTCAGTGAACCCAAATCTATCTGATGATAACCTTAGAGCCAACAACATATGGAGGAAACACTGTCCCACGCGGTAAAGGGGACAGAGTCAGTTCATATGCTAAAAGAAATGATCTATATTTTATAGTTTTCACATATTTTGAAAAGCATGCCATAGGGTATTCTGTAAAGTTTTATTTGGATCTGTTGGGGAGATGAATGACTCATTGGCTGCTAATGGAATACAGAGCTTTCTACTTCAAGGCCACCAATACAAATCTTCCCTGAGAAGAGGGCAGTATAAAATTGTTACAATGGATCAACTTTTGTTTAATCTTCACTCCCCACCTACCCTGGTAATGTATCCTCTCTGTGCTTTCTGCAGGCTTCCAGTCTGGGAGCTATGAGATCCCATTTATACTTGAAAGATACATACATTTTTAATCAAGTGAAAAAATGAATGTTGCTCATTTATTTTTACCTCAAATCAGTCACTGAACAATTTGTGCAAACTTTAGCAGTGCCATCAAGAATTCAATGTCGAATCTCACAATTCATTAGACACTGTTTAATAGGCCCCTTGGTGCTAAAAAGTCAGCTTCAAATACAAGGACACTGTCCATCTAATGAGAAGTGGTGCACAGAACTAAGGAGCAAACTGAATACTAACAGGCAGCGAGGAAAAGGAAACATATTTTCCTGGGCACAATGTATGAATCAAGCATTGGCTCAGACCTTTACTTATATAACTTAGTTCTCACAATGGCTCTGTGGGGTACTGTTTTGCTTACATGTTGATTGATAGAGAAGAAAGAGAAAACTGATGCTCAGCTCCACACAACTAGTAAGAGAGACAAGGATGAAGCTCCAACACACACACCTGTACTATTCTAGAGTGTTCCTTGGTTTCTGCCCTCAGCCTTTTAGGGAGAAATGGACATAAAATAATTGCAGTACCCGCTAGCCAACTAGTTTTCCAGGTACAGCTATTCTGTCCTTACAAAGCCTTGCCACCCACAGTTTTAAAGCAAGTGATAGAAACAGATAGAAAATCTCATAGACAGAAAAAAGTGATTCTTTTATTTAAAGAAAAGTTCCCACAGCACACAGACTCGGATGCATCATGGAGGAGATCCTCTCATAGCTAGGTGTGTATAATGGAAATTTAGCACTTACAGAAAGCATAACTCAAATGGCTACCAGTTTAGACCACCCAAACAAGGGCATTTTATTTTTTCTAGTTGATTTATTTTTTTGTTTTTTTTAAATTCTTTATTAATTAAACTTTATTCACTTTGAATCCCCCCTGTGGTTCCTTCCCTCATCCCATCCCAATCCCTCCCTTCCTCCACCCTCTGCATGCATGCCTCTCCCCAAGTCCACTGATAGGGGAGGTCTTCTTTTTCTTCCTTATGATCCTAGTGAATTAGGTCTCGTCAGGAGTGGCTGTATTGTCTTCTTCTGTGGCCTGGTAATGCTGCTTCCCCCTCACGGGGAGGTAATTAAAGAGCAGGCCAATCAGTTCATGTCAGAGGCAGTCCCTGTTCCTATTACAATGGAACCCACTTGGATACTGAACTGCCATGGGCTACATCTGTGCAGGGGTCTTAGGTTACCTCCATGCATGGTCCTTGGTGGGAGTATCAGTCTCAGGAAAGACTCCTGTGCTCAGATAGATTTTTTGGTTCTGTTGCTCTCCTTGTGGAGTTCCTGTCCTCTCCAGATCTTACTGTTTCCCACTTCTTTCCTAAGATTCCCTGCACTCTGCCCAAAGGTTGCCCATAAGTCTCAGCATCTACATTGATAGTCTGCAGGGCAGAGCCTTTCAGAAGTCCTCTGTGTCAGGCTCCTGACTTGTTCCCTCTTTTCTCCTTCTTTGCCTTTCTGGATAGGAATTGGGCATTTTAGCAAGAGCCCTCCCTCTTGATTAGTTTTTTTAGGTGTACAGATTTTAGTAGGTTTATCCTATATTATATGTCTCTATGAATGAGTATATACCATGTGCGTCTTTCTGCTTCTGGGATAGCTCACTCAGGATGATCTTTTCCAGATCCCACCATTTACCTGCAAATTTTATGATTTCCTTGTTTTTTATTGCTGAGTAATATTCCATTGTATAGATGTACCACAATTTCTGTATCCATTCCTCCACTGAGGGGCATCTGGACTGTTTCCAGCTTCTGGCTATTACAAACAAGGCTGCTACAAACATGGTTGAGCAAATGTCCTTATTGTGTACTTGACCCTCTTTTGAGTATATGCCTAGGAGTGGTATAGCTGGATCTTGAGGAAGCGTTATTCCTAGTTGTCTGAGGAAGCACCAGATTGCTTTCCAGAGTGGTTGTACACATTTATATTCCCACCAGCTGTGGAAGAGGGTTCCCCTTTATAAACCAGACACACTAAACCACTTAGAAGAAAAAATGGGGAAGAGTCTTGAACGCATTGGCACAGGAGATAACTTCCTGAACAGAACACCAACAGCACAGGCTCTAAGAGCAGCAATCAATAAGTGGGACCTCATGAAACTGAAAAGCTTCTGTAAAGCAATGGACACTGTCATCAGAACAAAATGACTGCCTACAGATTGGGAAAGAATCATCACCAACCCTTTATCTGACAGAGGACTCATATCCAGTATATATAAAGAACTTAAGAAGTTAAACAGCAACAAATCAAATAATCCAATTAAAAATGAAGTACAGAGCTAAACAGAGAATTCTCAATAGAGAAATATCGAATGGCAGAGAAACACTTAAAGAAATGTTCAACATCCTTAGTCATAAGGGAAATGCAAATCAAAACGACTCTAAGATTTTACCTTACACCCATCAGAATGGCTAAGATCAAAAACTCAAGTGACAACAGAGTTTGATTTATTTTTAAATAATATGTTAACTCAGAAAAAAATGCCTCACACTGAAATTGAATTTTTTTCTTACTATCCAAACACTGTTGTAGCCCTGTACCTCTTTTTGATTCAAGTCTGTGGTCTATTGCACCAGAATATGTAGTGCATAGGGTTAGAGATGTGAACGGGCAGGGAAAAAGGTAAATATGGAGAGATGATAAAGAAAATTCTAGCATTCTGAGTCTTAATGTACTTCATCTTGAGGCAGATTTGTCTGACTGTGTGTGGGCTGGGGCACCAAATATGTAATGAAAAAGTTTCCAAATTAACTTTCAAGTGAATTAAACTTCTATGATGAGTAACAAAAAACTGCTAATTTGTAGCTTTACATACATCTAATAAAAAAAAATTCTCCATCTTATAATCTTATTAGAATTTAAATTTAAGAATGTGAGGGAGTAACTTTATTGTTGTATTTAGACTTTCCAAAAATTGACTGTGATGACAGCCATCTGCTTTCATTGATGTGTATCACTGTTTCGGAGCCAGTTCTCTATAGTTCCTTAGCCCAGAGCTGGTTATCGTGACCATTCCCACTCCTGGGTGTGCCACTGGCCAAAGTGCTGGTCCAACATTTACCTACCATGAACCTCTGTGACGGGAAGGCATTGCCAGTAGAGCAGTGGTTCTCAACCTTCCTAATGCTGTGACCATTTCACATAGTTCTTCATTTTAGGGTGGCCCCCACATCCCTAAAATTATTCTTGTTCCCACTTCATAACTGTAATTTTGATACTGTTAAGAATTATAATGTAAATATCTGTGTTTTCCAAATGGTCCTAGGCAACTTCTGGGAAAGGGGCTTTCGATTTCCTGAGGGGTTGTGAGCCACAGGGAGAGAACACTGCTCTGAAGCATAGGATATTAACTTCCTCACAAGGTACAAGGGTGCACTTTGTTGAAATATTTCTTCTCTAGGGAAGTACCAGTTTTCCTGGATGACGTGGCACTTCTATCATATGTACATTTAAAATTCATGCTGTAAACTACCATCCATAGTAGCAAAATGTTCATGTGCAATCATCTGCCTGGCCATGGGATTGTGACTGTAGAGAGCTGCTGATGTTTCAAAAGAGACATGACACAATGAAGGCCCAAGCTACTACGTATCCTACGGAGAAGCCAGTTATCTGCCTAACAACAGTTCAAGCACCTCTCTACCCAGAAAAACTGGTTTAGTCCAGTACTTCAGCAGTGCTAACCATCTGCTTTCAGTAGACCACAGACCCAAACATGCTCATATTTGTTAACTGTTTTGCTAAAAATCAAGCTCATCAAATTAAAGAAAAAAATGGGAATGTTCAGACTGAAATTATCAAAAATGTATTATAAAGTCTTTTATCAAACATAAAATTTCAAATTACCCTAATCAACTCATGCACCTACTGTCTAAGAAAGATTATACACAACTTATAGAAATGTAGAAATGCCCTTATATCTAGTGAAGATCAACAATCAATAACTGGAATCTTCTAAACCAAAAAACACCAGAAGAACCAGATCATATCAATGATTAATTCTACCAAAATTCAGAGTAAAAATACCTCAGTTCTATGCACTCTCTTTTCAAGATGAAAACAAGGTTGTAAAACTTAATGTAGTCTCTGAGGCTAGTGTCACCCTAATACCAAAAGTAAACAAGTAGAGTAAATAGTTATAACTCAAACTATTGTATAAATATAAATGTGAAACCACAATGAGTTAAGCCTAACACTTCATAAAGTGGATGTATGTATCTCTACCAAGTAGGATTTATATCATATATGTGGGCTCACTTAACGCTTGATAACCAGTTCCATAACACACAGCGTTAACTAGCTCTGAAGGAAATGGCACACGATCATTTCCATAAATGCAGAAAGAGGAACTGAAAAATATATGATTCATGATTATAGTAATAAACCGGGATAGAGAAGACCTTTTTGTTTTCTTTTAATGTATTTGTCTCTCATACGTTACATCTTGACCAGTTTCCCCTCCCCCTACTCTTTCCATAGCCCCACTCCCACTCCCCCCGAGAGCCACACTTCCTCCATTGTACTTCAGAAACAGTCTCATAGCATCTTACAGGAAACGGACACGTGTAGTTCTTCCTTGTTAGTGGCCACTCTTTCTTTACTAGGCCTTTTTTTACTTCTATCATTGATTTTCCCCATCCATTATTAGACTATGTTTTAAATCAACAAGCTAAAAATTTCTTCTTCATGTTAGAGTGTTCCAGCATTCAGTCATTCACTGCCATAACTTTTTTATCACTTACTTCTTACATCATGTCCTCTAATCTCATGACATTTAGCATCACCTAATAGTAGGTATGTTTAGAGGTCAGGCCCAAATTGGATCCTGAGCATCCACCTCCCAAATGTGTGCATCTGTGTGTCATCACAACATCTTTCCCTGAATAAAAAATGCTGCCTTAAACAAAGCATTACTCACTTACACTAATATTATTTGTGTGTGTGTGTGTGTGTGTGTGTGTGTGTGAGTGAGTGTGTTGTTTTAGTTAGAGTTTTATTGCCCTGAAGTGACACCATGACAGAGGCAACTCTCATAAAGGAAAACATTTCATCGGGGCTGTTCAATGGTTTAGTTTATTATCATCATGGTAGGAAACATGGTGGCACACAGGCAGACATGATATTGAAAAGGTATTTGAGAGTTCCACATCTGTATCTGCAGGAAACTAGAAGACAGAGACACTGGGCCTGGATTGAGCATTTGAAAACCTCAAAGCCCATCTCCCAGTAACACACTTCCTCCAACAAGGACACACCTTCTCCAACAAGGCCATACCTCCTACCTAATAGTGCCACTCCCTGGTGACCAAGCATTCAAATGTATAAGTCTATGGTGCCATTCTTATTTAAACCATCACAGACGTATGTACACAAATATACATATACACATATGTGCACATGAACATACCCTTCGCCAACAGCTTTCCTCATCTCAGTCATTAGCAGATTCAAATAACTTTTCAAAACAAACCAGTCAAAAATCAAATTGAGGAAAGTTCCAGAAAAATAGAAGAGAAAACAGAAAGACAAACCAGATAGGTTTGCTTCTTTGAAGGAGTGCAAGGTGACTATTGAGCTAAAGTAAAATGAGTGAGCCAATAGTAGTCGACAATTATTTTCAGACTCATATTTAATGAGTAAATGAAGACCATTAAAAATCAACACATTGAAGTCTAACTTCCTAGAGGCATCTTTATTTCAAATCATTTTATTTTGTCACCGTGCTTTACTAAATACCATTCTAACCAGTCACAACAACTAATACTTGTAATCCTTTCTGAACACAGAAGTTGATGTCAAAGTTATGTGTCAAAGCAACTTACATTTCTGTTCAGCATTCTCCAGCAATTTTCACAATGAGAAGGTAATCCAACATTCTTACACTGCCAATGAAAGATCCAACATATCTTACTACTAAGTCTCTTTTTAATGCCATCTGCTCTTGGGAATCCCTCACTCATTCCACCTCACCTCCATAACTTTTTTTTCTCCTTCCCTAAGGCAAGATGCTGTCTAATACTGTGCCCTCTTTAGGTTCCTGCATTTGCTGTCTCTTCCACAACAAGCATTCTCTCTGGAACATTCATTGTTTTCATGGCTTGCTTCTGAGCCTCATTTAAGTCTCTGCCCAAATGTGAGCTCATCATTCAGATTTTTAGAAAGCATTCTAATTGTAGTGCTATATCTGGTTCCCTCCACATATTCAATATGTTTTTACTTTTCCTAAAGTTTACAGTGACAATTGCTATCCCAATGTGCACTAAATAGCATCTACTCCTATGATATTTCTATTGAGGTCCATATTTACATATGGACCTTAGCTTAGAAATTAGCAGACTACCTTTACCTGATTAGCTAAGGCCACACAAGACAGACATAAGGGGGTCAGTAATTTTCACAAAACTTAAAATATGGAGTAGTTAAGAGGAAGTATAGAGGTATGTGTTCCATTTCTCATTGAATTAGTGTTGTAGAAAGTACTAAGTTATCCAAAGATACTCTGAAGAATTAACAAAATTGAGTTCTTGTGCATCTCTGACACTAGACCTCCAGGATCCTACCCCAACTCTCAATAGCGTCAGGCCCGTTTGTCATGTGTCATTCCCTGTTTGCAATATGACTCTTACTCTCCCCCCCCATTTTTTAGTATTTAATATTTGTCTTTGGGTTTTGTTCACACAAAACCAAAGAGGTTATAGGTTAATGAACAAAACTTCTGTGAGACAGTAAGTAAAATTAAATTTTAAACAATATAAATTTTTGCTTACCAACATGGATGTTTCCATTATAAAATAGGCTTGATCTTAGAACACCTTTGATGATCTATTTTATCCGTACATTTATGGACATTTATCATTATTATTATTATTATCTGATCTAGTGAGTCACAAACTTACCATTGGGAATCTGCTGAATCCAATCAGTCTCTTGCCTTATCTGTTTTACTTTGTCTATTAATGTTGTTATTGAATACACTTCCAAATACCTTGAATGCATCCCCTTCTACTCTTACAGATAATCCAGGTATACTTCTAGAAGAGTACACACATGAGGTTAATGTTAAGAATTTTGCCAAGTGATAATTTAGCATATAAGAAATTGCTAATTGTGTTTTGGGAAACAGAACAAGCAAGAAGGAATACCAAGAGTTTATATAGGCAAGAGTTTACAGAACCATGACCCCCAAGGTTGGGGAGACAAGGAAGACAAAGCTTGACAGTCCTCAGTTAGAAGCTTATAGTATAAAGCACACAGAGATGGGTTTCTGTCCCTTGAGGAGCGTTGTTAGTGGAAGACAAAGATGAGGTTCATTCTCAGCATATTAACAAAAAATCCACAGTTGCATGGTCAGCTACTGGAATAATCAGCTCCCAAAGCCAGGGTTCTAAACTCATGTGGACAATAACGGAAACCATCAGAAAGGAGCAAGTTCCTTTCCTGTCCAGCTGTCCCCTCTCCACCTACGAATTATTGCAGTTATATTAGTATTCATTTACTTCTTGCCTTTTAACACCTTTGAGTTCCATCACCATTTGGTCCATCATTAAGTGTCTAAAGTCTGGAACACAGGAAAGATAAAATGACAAATAAATAGATAAAACTATCTATTTCAATTACCTACTGAATTACTGTAAATATTTTTGGTGGGTTAGTCTACTGTGGAGTGGTGAAAGCTAAAGGGTTAGCAAGTGTTTGTCAGGTTGACCTTTGTGATTAGGAATTACGTACTGGTTGGTTTAATCATTTTTATTATTAATCTTTGTAAACATGTTAAAATTAATAATATTGCATTTGTTTTATAAATTTTTGTTTAAGGTAAACTTTAAGCAGAAAATGAATTTTTTTAAGAAGTAAAATTCTATGATATATTGTAGCTCCACAGGATACTTTGTCTCATCTCCTTCTAAGGCTTGATATTCCACAGAGAAGTAATTCTTCACCATTGTCTGGTCCAATGGAAGACAGCTGGACATGCTGGCTTGTTTCTGAAACCGACTCCTAAAAGCTCTCTGTCTTTAGTTCTTATTTTGGTCCACCTACTTACTTAATCCTTTACAATTGTATAATAATTATGGCAGAGAAAGCAAATCAAATCACAGGGATCATACTAGTTCCTTTTTTTACGCTGGATATTATTTCATAAAGAAGGAAACACTGGAGGCAGGGAGATAGAATAACAGTACTTGTGTGAATGCTTGACAGACCTGAGACCTATCCTCAGACCCACAGTGAAGAAACCACCTCCAAAAGTTGTTCCCTGACTATGTGTGCACCTTGTGTGTGCATACACACACACACACACACACACACACACACACACACTAACAATACATAAAACTGGAGGAAGTATTGCCATGGGTGTCAATAAAGAACCAAGGAAAGCTCAGAACAAAGCAGGTCCCTTGAAGGAAGAAACGGCCAGTCATATATGCGCAATATGACATACGCATCACCATCCTCCATTAGTCTTAGCTATGGAAAGGAAACAAGTGCTTGCTCAGTTAACACTGGGCAACTGAGAAAAGCTGTTTATCCCAAGCTTTTCTAATGTCTGACCTAGGCAGTGACTACTAACATTTACCATGATGAGAGGGAAAGGCCACGTAAGTGTGGATGAAGCAGCTTTGGTGGAGCACTTTTGGACAGGTTTCCAAATGGTCCACTCTTGCTTGTTTTTGTTTTTTTTTTTTCCAAAAGCTAGCTGCTGTGAATCAATTCCATATGATAAACTTTAATAAAAGAGACTTGTGACGTGTACAAAAGCATTAAACATGATTTGAAATTTAAATTGTGTTCCAAAGAAATTGTAGTGCATTAGATTGCACTCAACAGTCAAAGCTGTTTTGCAGTCAATTTACATATGGCAATAAAAGACAGTTAAAACATTAAATTACATGACTTTCCCAGAATTGCTCTTCAATTATGATAAAATTAAGCTTTTGTGTCCTGTTTATAAACATAGATAAGTAGCCAATACATTGCAGATACCATTATACTACAGCCAAGTGTAATTTTCCATAGTTCCCTCAGAGCTTTGGCCGTTTACTGATATGGGCTGATAAGTTTGTGTGTGGCTGTGTGCATGTGTGCGTCTATGAGCTATGTAAAATTATCTCTAAAAGAGAAACTACATAATTTGTGGAGAAATTACCAGACACAGCGTGAGCTTTAACTGTATTGAAGACAAATTGGTTTTTGCGA
The DNA here is from genome assembly GCF_907164565.1 of Psammomys obesus. Lineage (NCBI taxonomy): Eukaryota > Metazoa > Chordata > Mammalia > Rodentia > Muridae > Psammomys > Psammomys obesus. Next base: position 13,479,132 of record NW_026592548.1, read on the forward strand.
AAATGGAATTTTGCAATGACCAACAAGGACAATCAATGTAAAGTGAAGGGAACTCTCAGGAAACAACAGTGACTTCTCCCACCTTAAAGGCAGTTGAGTTAGGGATTTTTTTTTTGGTAGGGGGAGATATTGTAAAATATTTTTTGCAAGATCTCAATCTACAGTGGTTTTAAGCTATTTTTACTAAATTATTTGGCAATGTCATATACGTTAACAATGCATTCCAGATACTTCTGCCTATCCTTTCTGTCACTCCTGTCAACTGTCTCCTCCCCTGTCTGTCAGTTTTTCACATTCTCAACTTATGGTTTTGTTGTGTGATACACTTAGTTTGTACAGGACTATGGTTGGTACTATGCATTGTAGCCTGGTGGGGTCAGCAGTGGTTCCACAATGGAGATAATGACTCTCCCTCCCTGGAATCCATCATGATTAAGCAATTTAGTTGCCCCTAGATGACCTCTTATCTGCTATTTCTGCCAATGTAAACAATATAAACCTACTGGGCAAAGCGTAAGGCCTCTACCCACTTAGAGGATAGCATGTTTGTATTAATTCTAAATTTTATCCTTGACCAACTTAGAAACTCAAGACATAAATATGATTAGTAGTAGCCTACCATGGAGGGCCTCTGAAAGACAACTGATAGAGGTATCGAAGCAGAGGCCAAGACTTATAGTCAACTTTGGACAGAATGCATGGAATTTTATGAAAGAAGGGGAAGATGGAAAGAACTGGAGGGGACAGGAGCTCCACAAGACCAACAGAGCCCAAAAACTTGAGCCCTGGGGGCCCTGAAGAGAATGATATTCCAACCAAGGACAATGCATGGAGAGGACCTAAAATCCCCAGCTCAGATGTAGCCCTTAGACTCAGCCTTCAAGTGTGTTCTCTAGTATGGGGCCCAGGGGCTGTCTCTGAACTCAATGGCAGACTCTCTGATCACCACCACCTGGGATGTACAACCTTGTCAGGCCACAGAAGAAGACAATGCAACCAGTCCTGACGAGGCCTGATAGGCTAGGTTCAGACAGAAAGGGAGGAGGACCTCCCCTATAGTGGACTAGGGGAGGGGCATAGGGGGAGAAGAGGGAGGGAGGGTGGGATTGATAGGAGACAAGGGAGGAGGACACAGCTAGGATACAAAGTGAATAAACTATAATTAATAAAAAATAAATAAACTTTAAAAAGAAAAAGACCTAGATTAATAAAAATAAATAAACAAACAAACAAACAAAAGAAAGAAAGAAAAAGTAAAACAAGGACTTCAAGAAAGCATTGGTATAATTAGGATCATTATGGATTTTCCTTCAGGTGTGTTTTCAGATTTGCTATTTTACATATACATCCAAGTAGGGTGCATGGAACAGAGTGCAGACGATACAGCCATTAGGATGAGCTGGAGCCAGGAGTGCCTTGAGTTTGGTGATGGATCGGAGGTGGTTGAGGAAAGGGGGTAGGACTAGCTTGTGCAAATGAATGATGAGCTGGCAGCTCCAGCCACTACCAAGGAGACAAGAACACACTTTAATTTTATTGTTGGTATGGCAACTGTCAACATTTTCACCGAGAACTTGGGCTCATGTGGCTTCATGCCTCTGCGCAGTCCAAAGCAGGTTTGTCCATGATTTCCGCAGGACCCTGGCAGAGGGAAAGGAATGAACGCCATCTAATACTGCAAAAACATCATCCATGTGGCTCTCTGGCCGCAACCTGCTGCACTGGCTTCTGCTTCCGGAGCTAGATCACAACATCACAAAAGCACCACAACAGGGTAAGAACCTGACAGAACCTGGCCTGCTCCACAGGCAGCTAGGTGATGCACCCCAGATAAATGTCCTTTGAAATAACAGTCTTCTGTCACCCTGACAGCCAGTGTCTTCAGCCCAAATTCCAACAGTGCTACAACTTAGTCTGTTCTCTAACCAGTAGGGGGTTGTGTGGCCAACTCTGCCTGCTGAGGAGATCGGTGAGGCCTGGTGTCAGTCTGGCACAAACAAGGCAAGGTATGCACAGACAGAGGAAATGCAGGCGTAGTTCTCACTTTACCAAAGGACTCTAGCTCCTTTTTCCAAAGCAGGCAAGAACCACAGAGAGGCAGAGGCGTGCACAGTTTACAAAGCAGTGACAAAATGTCCAGACAGACAGTCTGATCACAGATTGCATCTGGCAGCTCGCCCTTCCCTGCTGGCTTCAGGCATCAGATAGAGATCCTCGCTTCTCCCTCCTTCTTGTCCAGTTTTCGGAAAGGTCCTCCCACTGCTGGTTCTCCATTATTTTGACTGACAGCTCAAATTGTGTGAACATCACAATCAATTCTACTGTAGTTTTTTTTCAGATTAACTAACAACTGCCCTTTCAACTAGCCAAAGACGGTTGTTCTGCTAACTACAATGAAGCTACCCAGTTAGAGTCAAAGGTAATGTGTATTGCACAGAGTCACGGTATTTTCCGTTCAGTCAGGTAACTGGCTGAATTCATCTTGCATTCTAAGGGGCAACACATCAAACTTAGTGATTCTCCAACTTTCCTGCACTTGGAATCTTTAAAAGACTATTGATGTCTGAGTCGAGAGTCAAATATTCTGACTTAACTGCAATGAAGTATGCTGTGAACACTGAGACTTGGACAACCCACAGTGTTTTGAATGCACAGCAAAATTTGTGGGCCACTATTACAGTGACTAAGTAATGTCCTTTAGCCTGCTTCCCAAGTTTAAAATTCAGCATTTCTATTTACTAAGTTATCTTAGAAAAAAATTTCTCCTCAAACTGATAACAGATATCTCCAATTATCATTGGAAAAAAACTTAATGCAATACCATAGAAAAGTGTCTAGTATAAAATAAGTGCTCAGTAAATGTTAAGAAATGAGCCAGGGGTTGAAGAAGAGATGGCTCAGAGGTTAAGAGCTCTGTCTGCTCTTCCAGAGGTCCTGAGTTCAATTCCCAGCAACCACATGGTGACATATAACCATATATAATGAGATCTGTTGCCTTCTTCTGGCATGCAGGTGTACAGGCAGACAACACTGTATACATAATAAATAAAAAAGAGAAATGAGCCAGTTATTAAAGTACCAGCCTCATCAGACAAGACCTGTTTGCATTATTTCCTTGTGAAATTCTTAGATTAATTCCATTCATTTGAAACATAATTATTGCCTTAATTGCTTTATTATTGCTGTGTTTAAAATACCCTAAAAAAGCAACCTAAGGGAGGAAAGATGTGTTCTGGTGCACCGTCCCGGAAGGATACAGTACACCATGGCAGGGAAAACATGGCAGCCCGCAGGGAAGGCTCATTGGCAGGATAGAAAGCTCTATACTCAGGTACCGAGGGTGATCAAGGAGTGGAGCTCTTGTGGAAATCCTAACAGTGGGAAGGTGGTTGTCCCTGACTCCTTTGCCAACGTGTGGGTCCCTTTTTGCCATATTGGTTTGCCTTGTGCAGCCTAGACATGATGGCATGTGCTTGGGCTTATCCTATCTTGTTATGCCCTGTTTGGTTCATGTGCCTGCAAGGCCGGCTGTTCTCTGAGATGAAGTGGGAACAGGAGGATCTGGGACAGGGAGGAGGAAAGCTGGAGAGAAGGGAGGGGAACCGCAGTGAGGAAACGTCAGCCAGGTGTGATAGATAAAAGAAGAATAAAACCTCAACTCCTGCCTGCCTCCAGTCACTCACTTCCTCCACTGAGGCTCCGCTAAAAATTCCACACATTCTATGAAGCATCGCCAGCTGGGGACCAAGTGTTCAAACCCATAAACTCGTGGGGCTGTCTTACTAAAGTGTCTAAGGCTTCCATATCAAGCTACCACAATCTTGGTGGTCTAAACCAACACAAATCCATTACCTTAGAGTCTTGTTGGTGTCGAGTACAGGATCCGCGGACCTGAACTGGAGTACTAGTGGGGCTGTTTCTCTTCCTGTAAGCTCCATTGCAGACTCTTGAGCCTCCCGGCATTCCTTGGCTCATAATCCCTTCCCAGGTCTACACGGTGCCACATGGCATCTCTCTGATCTTTTCCCATAGCACATCTCACCATGACCACTCCTTCTGGGAAAGGCTCTCCAACTTTAAAGAGCCTAGAGATTAGAACAAACCCACCTGGGGAGCTGAAGGCCAATGCCCTCAGCTCCAGGTCTACTGCCTCAGTTCCAGATGAAAACCCCACCTTGTGTGAGATTAGGATGTAGAAGGTGTTGAGACACTATCATTCTTCCTACTCAGAATCACTGAGGCCTTGTATCACATTCTCTCTAAATGTCCACTTGAATAAATAAAACTCCTCTACTCCTCTAAACCTAGCACAAGCTGCTCTTTTTACAAAATAAACTTTATTTCAAATAGTTCAGAAATTATTATCAAATGTGTGCCAATAATGCCTTCTTGCAGCACTTAGTAACAATAACGCCATGATGAGCTAACTACAGCATATCTAATGGAGAAAATAAAGGCCTATCATTTTATCTTTCTTCATGCCCTCAGAATTTCAGTAGAATTTTACAAATTATCAAAGTCCCTCCCTCCTGTCAGAATACTTCTCTTCTGCAGATTCTTAATACCATCCCAAGCCCTCATAAACGGCCACTTAAACAAAGCTAAGTAATGAGATCCTACCTGGGTGGATCCTGTTTCCTGACACTATTTGCACCACTCTGGATAATCCATCATCTCTCTGTAGCACCAATTGACCCTAAAAAATTCTGGGCAACTTCCCAGAAACTTGTGAGCTAGCCCACACACTGTGTAAAAGGCAGTGGCTATTATCACCTGGAAAGGCTTGCTTAAACAAATATCTACCTTCCAGCTGCCTCACCTTGACCGCTTTTCCTGGCCATGATGCTAAGAAAGGCCATGTTGACCACACAGATTAGCTGCTGGAATCATATTTGTGATTCTCCTCTGTCTAGCTGTGGGTTCTCAGACTGGCTCTCTCTACTTTCCCCTTCTCCACCCCACCCCCTTTTCTATGCTTTTTCTGACAGGAAAGATTTCTAAGAGTCCACTTCCTTCTCACTCCTAGAGTAGTAGGTCTAGGGCGTCACATCTTATGCAGGCTTTTGTTCATGAATGAAAATGAGGGGAAAGGCTGGACAGGTACAACACGGCCAGATGATGGAAGACTGGGAAATGGGCTGAGCAGTGTGTGATTCATTAAATGATAGGGACCATCAAAGGCTCGTGGGTAGAGGAGTGACATGAAGATAGTGATATCTTTGAAAGAACAACCTGACAGCACCATGTGTGATAACTTAGAAGCCAGGAGAAAATAAAACAGAATCAATCGAGCAGAAGACAATGACAAAAACCCAAGTCACAGATAAGAATCTGCAAGAATGTGACAATCTGTAAGGAGCAAAAGCAAGAGGCTTCAGGAAAGAGAATCTTTGGGGCTTAGTGACTCATTTTATATGGGTGACTCATTGATGACAGATTTCAAAGGTGAATCTAGCTTGGAAAGTAGAGCTGTAGGATGATCGTGGTACTAGGGGACGTACTGCTGACATATACTAGGGAACAGGGAAAGTTGTTCACTTCAGAACTCCAGGTATGCTAACAGTAATTAACAACAGTTAGGATACACATTGATTAAAATCCACCATAGCTTCTCACTGTGATTTAAGTAAGTTCTAAATTCTAAATATTACCTGTAAGATTCCGCTGTAAGTATATCACCTCCCTCTAATCTTATCTCTCACAGTTTCTCCGAAGTTCACTATCTTCAAGTGCCTTGCGTGGGGGTCAATTACCTTCGGCCCAAACATTTGGACGCATATCTTGTCCAACACAGATTTCTATATTGTGATTATTGCAAAAAAAAATGTGGAATTATATATAAATCCTGATGAACTTTTTTAAAAATAGTCTCTTTTTATCTGAGACAGAGGCTATAATAATGTTGTAGCATTATGATTTTTAGTATCCCACCTAGCAACCAAATAGTGTCTGAGGATGACTGGCATGGAAAGTTTGCTTGGTCTCGGGCTCTAATCAAGCCTAGCAATGTCTAGGCCTCATCCTTCCCATTTATATGAACCACAGCTTTAACTTAAGTTCCAACACTTTCAGACCAGCATGCTGAATGCCACATTGTCTACATGGAATGTACTCTCTATAGTCTTTGCCTGACTGACTCCCACTTGGCTCAGAACTTCAGTTCCATGGTACTTTCTCAGGGAAACATGACTTGAAGAATCATTTCAAATTTGGTTCCTCTCTGTGCTGTCTTAAGTTATATTTTCCTTTATAGCCTTTCCTATACTCTACAGGATGTATTTATAAGCCTGTAAATTTCTTTAAGGTCTATATTGCTTGGTGATACCCCAAGCAATATAAACCTCTATACCTTCTGGAATTCCCACTAGAATGGTATAAAGGAGAGATGTTTACACTATAAATCCAAACAAAGTAAAGATAGCAGATCTTTGAGGGAAGACTCTAGAGCAAATGGCACAATCTGAGCCAAAGTGGAAATCACAAAATACCATGTGAGGGGTGCAGAAATATGAAACATTCTTAGGAGAGCATTATTAAAATCTTTCAAAAAATGAAAGATATGTTTCACAATGAAATAAAAACAAGACACATTAGTGGGAAGAAAGAGTTATTCAGATGGTCACAAAAATACATTTAAAAATACATAGTTAAAAATGCTTAAAGAATGGACTGATCACTTTAGAGAAACGGGGGGGGGGGAGAAGATAAGATAAAGAGTATCTAACTAACAGAGCCATTATAATGCAAATAACAGGAATGCCAGTAAATGAGGAGGAGGGGGAAGAGCAGAAGAAAGAGGAGTAAGAGGAAGAGGAGAAAGAAGAGAAAATACAAGCAGATGGCTCAGAATTATACTTCAAGAGACTCTCTCACTCTGGAAGGTCCAAGTGTCTGTCACTTACAGATGACACCACAGCAGATCATGGTTCAGTTCTGAACTCTGGGAGTTAGGCTAAAATACTGAAAGTTTCCATGAAAAAGATCCAGGCATATACAGAACACTAAGGTTACAGTGGCTTTGAACTTCACAACAGTGGCACAGAGACAGTGAAGTAACAATTTCAAAATCCAGAGAGAATATAGTTTCAAACTAGAACTAAGCCGCAACTGTGGCAATAGAAAAGAGACCATTTCAGGCTTTCCAAAACTGGGTAAAAAATTACTCTCACCTCTTTTCAAAATAATATAGTCGTATAAAAAGAGGAGAAATGTTAAGAGAGAGAGAGAGAGCAAATGTTGGAAATGGGATAGAATGAAAAGGTTGGGTTAAGGGACTCTGCAAGACTATTGACCACGGAAGAGGAAGAACAGCTCTGTAACATCCTGAAGACTTCTGGGAGAGAGCTCAGGAGCATGACATTGACATATTTCCAACTACCTCTGAATGAGACTGAAAAGAAATTAATTGGGAGAAATTGGAGATAAATTAGCCATAAGTACATGGAAACTGTGCAAATGGAAACAGAGGTGCACAGTGAAATCCCAACACTCAGGAAGGCAGAGGTATTTGGATCTCTGTGAGCTAAAAGCCAGCCTGGTCTAAAAAGCCAAGGCTACACAAAGAATCCCTCTCTCAAAACTTTGAAACAAAAAAAGAAAATGTTATTATGTTTGTTGTTATTGTCAAAAAATTAAAAGTTTCACAGAAAAGTCTAAAAATAAAAATATCTAACATTCATTGATTCAATAGGTGATGGACATTATTATAAGTTAATCACAAAATGCCAGTGCTGTGGGTACTGTGATTAGTCATGCTACAGCTGAATACATTGAAAGACAGAAAGATAAAATTCATTAGAACACCACTGAGCAAGTACTGGCCTGGGGATTTGAACCTAAGTATTGGGCCATAGAAGCAATTTTCTTAACTTTATTCTGTATTTACTCAAGGTCACAGCGGTTTCTGATTTGTTCCTCTGTAGCTGGAAGTGACATGCTAGACTCTCAGTATCAGTGGTCTGTTTAAGTCAGTTCACACTATGAGAACTTCAGAGAACAGGCAGTACAGATGTGTATAGACAGGACATGAAGTCCATGAAACAAGCTAAGTGTCCATCACCTATGCTGGGAGCTAATAATTGTGACTCTTGGTCCTGATTATCAGCTTGGCTATCAACATGGAGTTATTTAAGACACATCATTAAATGTGTCTGTGAAGGCATTCCCAGGAAGATTACCTGGGGTCAAGACACCCCTCAGTGTGTATTGCTCCTTTTGACAGATAGCTCAGAAGCAAAGACTTCCATAGAAAAGTTGTGGGGGGAAGAGGAAGGAAAAGAGAAAGAGAGAGAGAGTACTTCTTTTTAAAGTACGCCTGCTGCTGCCTCTTGTACTACTAAAACGTTGACTGACATTCTTGGAAATATCTATTGCTGTACTACTCAGACACTATCATATGCCAATCTTATTGTTCTTCTTTTTGTGTATGTGTATACATACATGTAATATGTGTATACATTATATATCATGTGTATGTAATATATATGCATGTACATGTATGTAAATTTGTATGTAAGAGGAGAATATACATTTTTCTTTTTCCCACAATATATTTTTATTAATTCTTTGAGAATTTCATACAATGCACCCTGTTCACACAAGCTTCTCATTCCTTCCAGATCCACCCTCCTACCCTTGTCTCCTCTTCAACATCCCACCCACCCAAAATGGACTCCAATTTGTGTTGTCCATATACTCATTGGAGCATGATCAAAATCCCAGTGTCCATCCTCTTAAACAACACCGAATCCTTACCTACCCCGCCCCCAGCAGTAAAGAAGAGCCACGCTTCAGCATCTTTATCACAGCCTTTAAAGACTTCAGTAGATAGTTTCCTGTTTCTTTTTTGGGGAGTGAGATGGTGATGGAGAGGAGAGGTTCTCAGAAATCTTCAGTGTAAGATTGTACATTTTCTATTGGTTCTCTTAATCTTGAAGAATTCCTGCAATGCAGATGTGGTACCAGAAGCACAGCCCTTGCTGTTTCTGTGAGAAACCTGTCCATGTGGTTCTAAACATCTAAACCGGTTTGTGAGAAAAATATGAAAGATTTTGGACCTGCAGCCTAGAGAAGCCCTACACTGCTGTAAAAACTTCATGGGCCATTCTGTTAATGGAAACAAGACTGAAAATGTCGATGGAAATTTGACAGCAATGATGGTGTTGGCGAGGTTTTAGACAAGATGCTCCGCTGAAATCAAGGTAGAAGAGCCACTGTGTTAAATTTCCTCAATGCATTTGGTAATGTTCTCCCTGTGCCATTAAACATTAAGAAGGGCTGAGTTAAGAAGATAACAGACTACAGTGCTTGACAAAGAAGATTTCAGAGCATTCATGGTGTGGGACATTTACAAACGATAAGCGAGGGCATCTCTGAAGTAGTTTGGGAACTGCGGTCAAATGGTCAGGAATTGTGGAAAGAGCTTTGGAAATTAGGTGCACTGAGGATCAGTGTGGGGGTGACTCCTGAAGGGCTCTGCATGGGCACCCAAATGATGGGAGGCTTTCCCCCCCCTAAAGTATGTTGCCAGTGGAACAGCCCTTCCCTGTAAAACAGAGAAGGAATTACAGGAAATCATTATTGGCAAGAACCTTGTTGACATGAGAAAAATGACATGGTTAGTTTCTGGTGGTGGCAGGGTGCCATTTTCAGCATTGCCAAAGCAAAGAAATCATAATATGTAGAAAATAGTATTTCCATGCCTACCATATAAATTCTGGCCAGATGTTGCCCTGAGGAAAGTGAGCTTCTTTGGCTTTGATGACAAGTACAGAGGAGCAAAGGGCTTCTTCCCTCTTTTGAAGAACCGTGGTTGTCAGTGACATGAATCAGAAGACAAGCTTTGGGGCTGGATCACAGCCAGCCTAGTATTATACCTGATGATAAGTGAGAGGTCACTGTTTAATTTGAAGGCCCGTGCTGAAGAAGAGAGGAGCCACTTGGCAGAAATAAGTGGTACCTCTGGGATGAAACTGTGTGCAAGGAGCAGATAGGCGAGGGTGTGCTCAGTGTGCCAGCAAAGGGTAGTGTGAGGGGGGGAAAACCAGCACCCCCTGCCTCCGTCAGCACCTGCAGGAAGTGTCCTGTCCTTTTCAGTTTCAATTAGATGACCTGTCAGTTATCCATAGGCGGTGTCTACAGACGATGCCACTCGGATATGAGAGTGCTGTGTTGTTAAGGTGGAGGAAGAAAGGAAGGGGTTAGCTTCTAATTGTGGGAGGGTTTGGAAGCTCCCTGTCTTCACTGATGTCATTGTTTCCTTTTTGTTGGGGATACACTTTGAGAAAAGTGTGTGTGTGTGTGTGTGTGTGTGTGTGTGTGTGTGTGTGTGTGTTGGACTATTTTTTTTCTTCTTCCTGTGTTTTCACAGCTCTTAAAGAGAAAGTACACGCATTCATATACAGTGCTTATGTGAGACTAACCCTAGGATCAAAGCCACAGAGTAGCTAGATGTTTCCCTCTGCTTCATCCTTTTCTCATGAGGAATAGCACATAAAGGAATGAAGAACAAAATTTTAGCATAGGGCTGGATTCCCAGGAACACCCTGCAGAATGTCTTATTGACTTACTTCCCCTTATATTGCCCTCTGACAGTGCAGCAAGAGCAAAGAAAACAGGAGCATGTCTGTCTGCTGAACATGTGCTACAAGCCTGCAACTCTAGGGGAGAACAGTGCAAGAGAAGATTCTAGGCTGGGCAGTCAACCTGCTGGGCCTCTCTCGACCATTGTCCTCCAAACGTACCTCTCACAAATTAACAGCTACTGGTAGACCAGACATGGCCTTTAGCACATGGCGTCTGAGTAATATCCACTCTGGATGAAGCAGGAAGAACTCTTGCACTAGTTAGATTAGAAACCACACAGAGTGGAGGTCAAGGGCACAGGCAGTGCCCAGGCTGTTCAGATTGCGCGGCAAGTGTGCACTTCGCTATGTGACTGTAGGCGTGCTGTGGAGCTTCTCTGTTTCTGTTATAAATGAGGTGAACGTTTCATTTCAAAGAATAGCTTTTAGTGAGCTAGTAGTTCCCTGATTATACCGAATTCAGAACCTACAAACATATTGTTATTAAAAGGGAAATTTTGCACTTGAAATCACCTTAGTGATCGGCAGGAAAACCTGATTTTGAAGCGTGGAGAGATAGCTCAGTTTTTAAGCACATTTGTTGCTCTTCCAGAGGACTCAAGTTTGGTGCCCAGCACCCACATGATAGCTCCAAATGCTTATAATTCCAATCCCAGCAAATCCAGAAGTTCTGGCCTTATGCATACTGATTTCTGACCACGTGTGCCATGTACACATACATACATGCAGGCAAGCATTTACAGGTAAAACAAAAATAAGTAAATATTTACAATAAGAACTACATTTGACTCGCAGAACCCGTGTTGGAAAGAAAAGCAGGGTGTTGACACATAGTTGCATTCCCAGTGGTGGGGAGGTGAAAACAGACAGATGTCTGGGTACTCTGGCCAGCCAGCCTAGCTGAATTGGTGCGATCTGGGCTAATGCAAGACTAGCCATCTTTCAAAACATGAAACGAGAACTCCCAAGTTGCAGCACACGAGGCTCAGCAAACAAACACACACAGGCACTTGCCCACATGCATACAGAAGCACACATGCTCTTACACACGTGAACATGCATGGGGAGCACTTTTGTAATGAGAAAGTCTCTTCTTAATGTCATGGTGTGATTCCTCTAAGGCCTCCCAATATCATTGTCAGGAATAAAGTCCATTAAATCCTTTTCTCGTTGTTTTTTGTTTTTGTTTTTGTTTTTGTTTTTTTTAATCCCTGAGCCAGCTTCCATTGCTGCTCTAAAAGGCTTCCTGCTGTTCCACTGATGGCATTCGCTTCCCACCTGCATGTTTATATGGCACTTTTCTGTCTGCCATACACTTCCTCAGTCTGGCTCTGCTCTTCCCCACACCCTCCTTTATGTCTGTCTGCAACTATTCTGACATCTCAAGTTCACTAAGCCCCAAATTTACCCTCTCACAGTCACCCCTCCAACATGGAGTACCTCTGCAGACTTCCACATTGCCTCGTCTTCTTCTCTCAAAGCGCTGTGCACTCCAGAGCAGAAACCCACAGTAACACTGCTTATTCTTCCAACCATATTTACATAGTTGCAGACGTCAATTGTTCTAGATATCAAATGTGTCTCCTGTGAGTCCCTTTTTCCATTCTCTGCTTCTGTTACTCTGCCCTCTGCAGCCACACATTGCGTATCCTGCTGTACTTGATGATAACCAACTAATTTGTGACCTCACATCCCAAGTGCTCCCCTCCTAACTCACTATGCCTGAATTCTTGGCTCTGAGCATACACTTTCTGTGACTGGCAGGCACAGTAAAAGGAACCAGTGCTTTAGCTCTAACAGCCTTCCTAGCATCCGAAACTACCAGCCCAGCATCCACCAGTTAACCTGGTCGCTGCGTGATGCTATAGACCCAGAACACAACCTGTTCTTCCATGTCTCCCCTTGAGCTATGTGAACCTATGGCGAGCTAGGCCCCACCTCCGCCATTTGCTCCACAGACTATGCTGAATCCTTTGATTATCTTCACCTTACTCTCCATGAGCTTACTGACACCACCTTAATGACTCTAGTCTCATAGCTGCTGCATAGATTACAAAATGCATTTGTATAAGGGACAGGGTGTCCATGAACTGCTGTAATGTAAAGGAAGATCGTAGCACTCACCAAATAGCATTTAAGATTTTAAAGACTTAGCTGAAATGCTAAGATTCTCTCTTCCTCCTTTCTTCCCTCCCCCTCTTTCTCCCTTTTTTTTTCTTTACTTCTTTTGCTTTCTTTTTTTTTCTATCATGCAACACACAGCTGAGCATGAACCATGTCAGAAGCCACACTCTTCTTGAGGCCATACATAGCAAACCCCCAGGAATCTCTCTGTTCACGGGGATAGATGACAGCACTGAACATGCAGCATGAAGGAAATGTAACACGTTCCAAGAAACCCAGAGACTTTCACTAGCAATAAGCAGAGAGCAGAGCTGCCAGCTAGGAGCAGTGTCCAGTCTATAGTCTCCTCACAGATGGCTGTCAGGGCAATAGCCAGGAGGCACCTGGAGGGTTCTGCCGCTCAGAACACCACCTGCAGAACGCTGATGCCGAGTCCCTGCAGGCATTCTTAAGGATCACAAACCTCACTCCCAAATCACTGAATGACATTTTTGCTGTTAAAACCTGGAAACCCCAGGCCTGGTGGCACACACCTACAATCCCAGCATTCAAGAAGCTGATGTAGTAAGACTGTAAGTCGGAGACCAGCCAGACCTACAGAGCCTATAGAGCTAGATCCTGACTCCAAAAGGCAATGACTGGGGAGGCAGCTCAGGGTGGAGTATTTGTCTTGGTGTTTGTGATATCCTGGGTTCAATCCCTAGCACCACAAACAAGGGGACATAACTGTAAATCGCTGCCAGGGATTCTCCTATTCATTGCATTATAAGAACAATGATACCTTCAGATAGGCAACCACAGGCTTCAGATGGAGAGGCTAGAAAAATAGCCTGGGTACTGATGGCTGCTGATGCATTATGATACATTCTCCTTGAATTTTGAAAAGTCATTTAGAGTAAACCAGAATCCTAACCAACCATTAAAATAATATCAGAGTGTGCTTTACCGGGCACTATGTAAGAAAAATACATGTTCAGATTGCAAAACTAGCTATTTGCATATGTAGAAGTATGATTTAATTTTAACCTTGCTTTGTAAGAAAAGTGTGTGCGTGCGTGTGTGTGTGTGTGTGTGTGTGTGTGTGTGTGTGTGTGTGTGTGTG